>NC_048565.1:71510437-71512937 GCF_013265735.2 Oncorhynchus mykiss
GAGAGAGAGAGAGAGAGTGATTGAGAGAGCGACCATACGAGTGAGTGACCATGTGTTTCAGTAACCAGGCTAGAGAGAAAAAGAGAGAAAGTGTGGTTCTGTGTGTGCGTGTCCAGAGAACATGTCAATGTTCCAGTGAGAGAGAGGTTGTGAGGTTTTCTTCAAGCAGAGAGTCTCACAGGGGGTTGTGAGTAGATGCTGCTCTCCTGCCTTCTCGTTTAGAAGGCCTTAATTGGCCATTAGGCTGAAGAATAGCCTGCTCTCCTCTCTTCTCCCCCTCTCCTCTCTAGACCTAATGCTGATTAGGACTTTTATTCCCTAATAAACACAAAGAGATACATTAGTTATAGAGTGTGGTAAACATAGTAAATGGACTCTGCTGTGTAGAATAGGATACACAAACACCGTACAGAACGGCTTAGTGGTATAAACACAAAACTGACCTTGGATCAGCTGGCTGTAGATAATAGCTTTAGTCATTTGGGATAAAATGCAAAGCTAGCATAGGATCACTGTCTATGGTTTGGGTTGGCCAATTGTTGCTGTAAACTCATGCATGCTACATTTGACACTTGACAGGTTCAACTGTCTGTGATGTGTTTAGTTAGTTGCAATGAACCGAAACATTATTATTGAATGAGTGAACCAACGTTTCCACTTTTCTCAGTGAGTTTAAGTCCTTTTGTAGTGTGGGCTCCCGTGAATGAAGACGTTGTCCACAAAGAGAAAAACTCAATCAGATAGTCATCTGGCTGGGAGTAGGTGATAGACGGGATAATTACTCACTAAAGATGCAATCACAAGGAGGTGCCGCATGCAATCAGGCCTGTGTGTGTTAGGGTGTGTTGTTCTGGGCAGCCTCCGCAGCACACAGAGTTATTCCGACTGGCCGATGGGTTTTAAATGAGGAGGGAAGCTGTGAGGTAGTTCTGCATTGGTCCCAATAGTCTAATGATAGGGTATGGATCACAGCAGTAGCATAGAGTACGACAGTTTTCTGAGTTTGGGCTCCATTCCAAACCAAAAAATGTGTTCCCTTCCATTAAATTTAGTCCATAATGACTTGCTTTCTCTGGCCACCATTTCCATAGGTGTTGATCTTTATTTATGTTTGAACTCTGAGTCATCTATAAAAAATAATTTTTTTAAACACCAGAAAAACTAATTGGACTCTCCTGACAGTCAATGACTTTGATTGGGTAACTGGTTCCAACAATTCACAACAGACTTGGCAGTTTCAAGGCTTAGCCTTTGCTGCAGTTTTGCTAAGGTATTACAATGGTACTATAGGCTGGGAAATGGGTGATTGGTTTCACAAGGCAACACGTTAAAAGTCTGACGATACAGGAATGATCAGGCTTACATAAACCACTATACCAATGCACATAACTCACATCTTTAAGAGAGCGAGAGAGATAAATAATGAAAGCCATTGAGGAGTTCCTCCACTGGAAAAGGCCAGCCCCTGAAATGGTTTAATCAATAGAGGAATGTTCTTGGTAATGGAGTGTGTCAGCTTTTTAACCAGACTAAACCTTCATCAAGTCAATGAGGAGAGTTAAACCTCGCACTGATCTGAATAATCTCACAACGTATCGACTGGCCACAGACTGAGGAGGAATACCAAACACACACACAAACACACACAAACACACGCACGCACGCACACACACACACGCACGCACACGCACGCACACACACACACACACACACACACACACACATGATGTGACACTAAAAAACATATACCTCTCCCTCTCTCGCTCTCCCTCTCTCTCTAGCTCTCTCTCTCTCTCTAGCTCTCTCTCCCTCCCTCCCTCCCCCTCTCTCTCTCTCTCTCTCTCTCTCTCTCTCTCTCTCCCCCCCCCCCTCTCTCTCTCTCTCTCTCCCTCCCTCTCTCTCTCTCTCTCTCTTTCTTATCATTCCCCCATGTTGGACTCATCACTATTTTCTCCACAAAAAATAACTACAATATGACAATCACATTAAAGCCCTCAATCTATTTATGTCTCTGCCTCATATATCAGCTAAAGTCATTTACTCCGAGATATCATAAACATTGTGAATTTAGCTGTAATGAGTTTTTAATGAAAAGTGAATTATTTACAGTGGACCAGGGTTGGAGAACTCTTCACATTTGAAAAAGAAGAGAGACATGTAAAGGGAATGGCAAGGCAAAAGAGGATTTGAAGGTGTTTAAAACAGCAAATATTGACCACATATTTTGGCGCGTTGGGATCTGCTTGTCTATGTTTTGAAAGGGGGGTATCTATCTGTATGTATTGTATCCCCGTCTAAGAGCTGTCTGCTTATTGGGGTGTGCCCGTGCCTGTGTATGTGCACGCTTGTGTGTGTGTGTGTGTGTCTTTCAGACTCATTAAAAGCCATGAGAGACGCAGAGGGGTGATGGTAATGGGAAGGCATCAGAGAAATGAATGAGACATTGATCTGCAGTAAGGCGTGTGTGACATTTCCACCAAAGCCAAGAGAACCTATAAGT
>NC_048565.1:71517937-71550437 GCF_013265735.2 Oncorhynchus mykiss
TAGCCTATCTCTCCATCTCCCTATCGCTCCCTCTTTCCTATCGCTCCCTCCCTCTCTCGCTCCCTCTTTCCTATCGCTCCCTCCCTCTCTCGCTCCCTCTTTCCTATCGCTCCCTCCCTCTCTCGCTCCCTCTTTCCTATCGCTCCCTCCCTCTCTCGCTCCCTCTTTCCTATCGCTCCCTCCCTCTCTCGCTCCCTCTTTCCTATCGCTCCCTCCCTCTCTCGCTCCCTCTTTCCTATCGCTCCCTCCCTCTTTCCTATTGCTCCCTCCCTCTCTCGCTCCCTCTTTCCTATTGCTCCCTCCCTCTCTCGCTCCCTCTTTCCTATCGCTCCCTCCCTCTCTCGCTCCCTCTTTCCTATCGCTCCCTCCCTCTCTCGCTCCCTCTTTCCTATCGCTCCCTCCCTCTTTCCTATTGCTCCCTCCCTCTCTCGCTCCCTCTTTCCTATTGCTCCCTCCCTCTCTCGCTCCCTCTTTCCTATCGCTCCCTCCCTCTCTCGCTCCCTCTTTCCTATCGCTCCCTCCCTCTCTCGCTCCCTCTTTCCTATCGCTCCCTCCCTCTTTCCCATTGCTCCCTCCCTCTCTCGCTCCCTCTTTCCTATTGCTCCCTCCCTCTCTCGCTCCCTCTTTCCTATCGCTCCCTCCCTCTCTCGCTCCCTCTTTCCTATCGCTCCCTCCCTCTCTCGCTCCCTCTTTCCTATCGCTCCCTCCCTCTCTCGCTCCCTCTTTCCTATCGCTCCCTCCCTCTCTCGCTCCCTCTTTCCTATCGCTCCCTCCCTCTTTCCTATTGCTCCCTCCCTCTCTCGCTCCCTCTTTCCTATCGCTCCTTCCCTCTCTCGCTCCCTCTTTCCTATCGCTACCTCCCTCTTTCCTATCGCTCCCTCCCTCTCTCGCTCCCTCTTTCCTATCGCTCCCTCCCTCTCTCGCTCCCTCTTTCCTATCGCTCCCTCCCTCTCTCGCTCCCTCTTTCCTATCGCTCCCTCCCTCTCTCGCTCCCTCCCTCTCTCTCTCTGCAGTGGACTATGGTGTCTGTAGGGGGAGAGCAGGTTGTTGGAGTATGTAGGTGCTGTCGTGCAGAAAGAGCTGTGATTGACTAACACTGATTATTTACATACAGGGTGTCAGCACAGTCTATGATAAAACACAGTCCCCTGTCCCTGTCCCTTACCCATAGTCCCCTGTCCCTTACAAACACACACACACACACACACACACACATACACACAGACTGAAATGTTTAGTGCACAGTATTTAAGCCTGATGTGATTATTCACTAAGCCTCTCTCTCTCTCTCTCTCTCTCTGTGTGTGTGTGTGTGTGTGTGTGTGTGTGTGTGTGTGTGTGTGTGTGTGTGTGTGTGTGTGTGTGTGTGTGTGTGTGTTTGTGTGTTCCAGGGACAGGTGTCAGATCGCAATGATCCACCTGTCCCTAACTGTGTGTGTGGTTATTCTAGTTTGTAACCTGAACTTTTAGGGTCACTCAGTAGGGTCAGCGGCTGGTTTTACTGTGTCTGGCTGAGCAAAACATCTGGCCAAAACATGCCTTTGAAAATGCGACTCCCCTCCCTGCCATAGCCTTCCTCACGACATACTTCTCAGCTCTCTCTCTCTTTGAAGTGTCTACATGCAGTAAGTTATTTTGGCCACCAGGGGCAGTGTTCATTCTCTTCCCATTCAATGAGTTGCCGACAAGTACTCTTCTGGGTTTGCCTGTTTTGATGCAGTGAAAAAGATGACTCCCTCACTTCCCCTTCCAGTCTGCCACAATATGACATTATTCTCTCCATATTACTTGAATTTAATCAGACCCAACACCCGAACGATCTCACATGTACACAGACACGCTTAACACTTACTGACTCTTGACTACATGGCAAACTGATTATAGTTATCCCTTATCTGGTCCAATTATTCCTATTTCCTCCTCTCTCCTCTCTCCCCTCTCCTCTCTGCCCTCTCCTCTCTCCTCTCTCTGCTCTCCCCTCTCCTCTCTCCCCTCTCCCCTCTCCCCTCTCTCCCCTCTCCCCTCTCCTCTCTCCCCTCTCCCCTCTCCTCTCCTCTCTCCTCTCTGTTCTCCTCTCTCCTCTCTGCTCTCTCCTCTCTCCCCTCACCCCTCTCTCCCCTCTCCTCTTTCCTCTCTCCTCTCTCCTCTCTCCCTCTCGTTACACAGTTGTTTTCCTCTACGTTCACTCTCCATCTCCTCTCCTCCTCTCGTCCCTCCTCCTCTCTACCTTCCCCTCCAGAAGCCAGGGCTATTGTGTGACCTGCTAATGCTGTAGCTAGAGTCAGGGGCATGTTGAGTCTAGTCTGTTGTGACAGATAGTATTTAAGAATTTGGACTCGTAATGGTGCATTTGTGTATAATTTCTAACTCTCTACCCTGTACCCTCTTTCTTCTGCTCCTCCCTCGCGCTCAATCTTTCTCTCCCTGTCCCTCCTCTCCACTTCCCTCATCCCCCCCTTTCCCCTTCTTCCTCTCCCTTTCTCTCAGTCCCTCTCGCGTTATTTGAAGACGTGCAGCATGATGATACAGTTAGAGGAGGGGAGTGTGTGAGTGTATGTGACCACTCTGTTGGCTCTAATTGGTGCTTCTGCGTCTGAACACTGGCCCTGCCTCTCCCTTCTGTCACCAACACACATAAAGTACCTACACAAACACTATACACGCACACACACACACACACAAACGCGCGCAGCCAGGTCACTCATGATATACAAGTCCGTTTTCGACGTCCATCCGTGTCTGAGGATGTCGGGAGATGATGTGGAAAGAGAGCTGGTACCTTCAAGTAGGTTTGGGTTTTGCCAAGGTGTTGTGGACGGGGAAGGGCGTAAGCACCTGCCTCTAATTCTAAATATTGCAAATGCTGCAAGTTTGAATCCAGAGATAAAACCTTAACCCTTACCTTAACCATTCTGAGTTAATGCCTAACCTTAAAAATTCTGACTCAATATCTACACTTAACCTTAAACACCTTGATGTTTGAGAAACATGGATGAACGTGTAATGCTGATGTCAGACTGTGCTGGTAGCACATACTCCCCTCATCATTCTATAAAGTAATACCAATGCTTTCATACATTTTTATCAATCTCAATTCAATCACCTGCATTAGATGTTTGTTAACTCTCTCTTTCCAGTCGCGTTTTAAAGCAACACTCTGAGCCATTACTACTTCTCAGCTATTAAGTCAGAAGTATCTCTGTTTCAGGATCATTTCTCACTGTTTCCTGCATATCATTATCCGGTATCGCTGCAACATGTTTATTCTGGTTGTGAGCCATCTGTTGTAATCGTTAATACTTCATAGGTCTTTGGTTTAAACGGCTAGACCCTATGGATGTTGACATGTATGGGAGAAGTCATGTGTGGCAGGATGCACTCTGTGTGCCTTTACAGTTGGCCCATTGATTTATAATTAACACCAGGGTTACTGCTCCAGTACACACACAGCTGTCCTTTCTCTCTAGGGTCAAAGCAGTCACTACAGTCGGTGTGTGTGTGTGTGTGTGTGTGTGTGTGTGTGTGTGTGTGTGTGTGTGTGTGTGTGTGTGTGTGTGTGTGTGTGTGCGTGCGTGCGTGCGTGCGTGCGTGCGTGCGTGCGTGCGTGCGTGCGTGCGTGCGTGCGTGCGTGCGTGTGTGTGTGTGTGTGCGTGTGCGTGTGTGTCTTTGAGTGTGTAGTAGGGAGGTAACACAAGCCTCCCTGTAGACCATACACCATCCTGTGTATTGATTAATCCCAGGTCACTGGCAGGGCTGGCCACACAGACCTTCATCTATTGACCCTTCAAATCATTTTCCTTTTGTACTGGGTACAAACTTTTTTAGAAATGTCCACCCCGTTAGAGATGTTCCAAGAATGTTTGTGTTTCTGGAATGTTTTCTGAAGGAACATTCTCAGAATACTTAAGCAACTGCTTGCAAGAACTGAATCAAGTGTCAAGGTTTGGCAGAAAGGTGATATGCTCTGTTGTCAGTATGTGATGTAGCTACATAACATATTTGTGAGAACAGTATCCCTTCTCCACCCTGCCTATAAGACATATCTCCACTATTTTTCTTTACAAGAACTGTTCAGGGGTCAGCGAATGTGGTCGTCAGTGTACTGGAGGTGCAGTGGCCAGAGCTGGCAGCAGAGTGGAGCACTGAGAGTAATGGTATTGGACAGGCTGAGGCAGCTATTACCTCCCCGTGACCTGTGTCTGAGCAGGAAGTCAGAGCCAAGGGAAACAGGCTGGAAATGGGTTAGGGCAGGGTAGGAGGAGACAGGTTAGAGTAGCGCAGGACAGGCCAGGGCAGCACAGCGCAGGAGCCGGTTGTACCGAACAGGCAGGGTTCCTTGCAAGCCAAGCTAGCCTTGATGATTCACCAACACAGAATGTATCATTTGGAGTTGATACAGCTTTATCTCTTTTCATGGTGTGATACCAGGAGGGGATGGGACTGGACCATGGGGAATCTGGCAAATCAGAAGGCATGTCCAGCTGGACCACCAACACACAGCCAATTAGAGTGGACAGTAGTGCTGAGCGATTAGTGCTTTTTGAGATCGATTCGGTTTCGGTTCCATTATTAAAAAAATTAGCACAGTTTTTGATTTCTGTTTCGATTATTTCTTTTTAAACATTAGATGCATTATGAAATAATGACATTAAAAAGATTTTGGAGCTTTTCTCAGCCATCACTAGCCTTTTTCCTGACACTGACAGCAGGTTGAATGTTGTAACAGCACAGCAATATTTTTTTTTATAGGAGTCTGTGATGGTAGTGAATGACTATTACTTCTTATCTGTCACGGATGTCGTCTTGACAATGATCGGACCGAGGTGCATCGTGGTGAGCGTACATTTTTCTTTATTTTCAGATGTCGCTAACAAAACAATAAACAACAAAAACTAACGTGAAGCTCTGTAAGGCTATACATGCATTAAACGAAGACAACAACCCACAAACGAGTAAAGGAAAAAAGTCTGCCTAAGTATAATTCCCAATCAGAGACAACGATCGACAGCTGTCCCTGATTGAGAACCATACCCGACCAACAAAGAAGTAGAAAACATAGACTTTCCCATCCGAGTCACACCCTGACCAAACAAACATAGAAAATAAAAGGATCTCTATGGTCAGGGCGTGAGATTATCACATATAAACCACCATTTATTACTTTTAATCAAATATTTCAGTTGTGTGTATTACTTGGTTTGTATTTGATGACTTTATTATGTTTCATTCCGTAAAGTCATCATCTCATCTCTGCTCAGACAGTAGCAGCCAGCCAGACAACCAGAGAGACAACATTCTGACGTCTCTGTGCTTTTTTGTTCTTGTATTGTTGTATTATTGAAATGTTTTCTTATTATTTTTCAATATATATATTATATATTATATTTATTTATATATATATTTTTCCTTCAGTTTATTTTAGTAAATACTTTCGTAACATTTATTTTTCTTAAAACTGCATTGTTGGTTAAGGGCTTGTAAGTAAGTATTTCACTGTAAGGTCTATTGCACCTGTTGTATTCAGCGCAAAAAAAACAAACAATTTGATTTGATTTGATTGGCTCCTCATTGAACGAGTGTACTATTTAGCTATGCTAGTAGTAGCTAGCTGGCTGACCAAATCAGTTTACTAGTTCTTCAAAGTAGATAAGGCATACTATCAAGACTGCTTGTTGATAATTACTACAACTATCAATCGGGTAGCTACCTCACAAACGGTCTCTATCCCTCTCGTCGTTGCGTTGTCATTCCTCATTCCTCATGCGCTCTCATATGGTCTGTGTGTATCTGCCTCCGACTGTGACCAGAAAGAACAAGTGCAATGGTTTATGGTTATTGTAGTTAATTACCACATTTTAGTGCTGAACTAGGTTGAATATTTGCTTAATGAAAACATATTTACAACTTCTTATCAGCCCAGCATCCCACATAGTTCTTGACTTAATTTATCTCATGAATTATGTTGTGTTGAGCTCACAAAAAAAAAGCAAATGAAATGGAATTCAAGTAATTGAACCGGCGTCGGTTAATTAGATGATTAATAACCGGAAAAAATAAACATTTCGGTCAATCTAGTGGACAGACTGTGTGTTTGTGTCTCTTTGTGTGTCTGTGTGTGTGTGTGTGTGTGTGTGTGTGTGTCTGTGTGTGTGTGTGTGTGTGTGCCCTGCCAGAATGCTGTTAGCATAGAGATCCTATAATTAATTTGAGATATACGAACTCTATGGCTGTTAGTGTCTTCAGATGTACTCAGTCCAGCCAGCCATCACCCCCACTTTACCATACTTGTGCTTTGTGTGTGTTCTGTCCTATCAGCACTGTTGTCTGAGGGTGCTGATCTGAGTCTGCAATAAAGCAACCCTTATCTGACCTCTCTGCTCCCCTGCCTGACAACACTCACAGGAGAGATTTAACCACTTAATCCAACTCAGCAACCTCTGTCTCACCTTCCTTTTTTTTCTCTTCAGTCCCCTACCCTGAAACCTGCCTCTCTTTTTCCTCTATTTTACTTGCTTTCTCTTCACTTCTCTGACCTGTCATTTCATCAGCTGATCATATCTGCCCCCTCTTATAAGATCCCCCCCTTCCTCCTTATCTTTCCTTGAACGAGTGAGAGGCCATGTTCTCCTCCTCTCCTCAATTCATCTGTCCATTCGGAAGTGGGGATGGATTCAGACTATGGGGTCTTCTCATGGGGGGGGAAGGGGGGGGGGGGGTCTCAAGGGGTCTTTAAACTGAATACAAAGCTCATTCTCCCCTTCACCACTAACCCATCACCCCCGGCACGTTTCCATTCTGTCACTTTGACGTTGATTCCTGTTTGGTGGGTCGGAACCCTCTGGTGGGTCATAGTTCCTCTTGGGTTTCAGCGAAAGTTTGGGTTCTGCATAGAAAATATGACCTACAGTCTGTTACCAAAAAAGTAAAAGAAAAGTACTTGATATAGGTCACAGCTAGGGCTGGGAGATATGTCATATTTTAAGGGATAACGGCATGGATCCACATAACGGTATGGATTTTTACAATAATCTCTATAAAGATCTTTTTGATACAGTGCTAAGTAAATGAAAAGTTCTACAAATTCGACTACTTCACTGTCAGTTTTGATCTAGTTTGGTTAGTTGTAAAATCGTCAGAATGGAGAAAGACAATTAAAACCACTTCTATTTCATTTGTTGCACTCGCTGCAATGAAACGCAGAAGCTTTATTATTCAGAAACAAAATGAGAACAATATTTGTGTCAGGTTGTGCGCTACTGGTATAGAAGTCAGGTGCAGGAGAGCAGAGAGTTGTGATCTACTGGTATAGAAGTCAGGTGCAGGAGAGCAGAGAGTTGTGATCTACTGGTATAGAAGTCAGGTGCAGGAGAGCAGAGAGTTGTGATCTACTGGTATAGAAGTCAGGTGCAGGAGAGCAGAGAGTTGTGATCTACTGGTATAGAAGTCAGGTGCAGGAGAGCCGAGAGTTGTGATCTACTGGTATAGAAGTCAGGTGCAGGAGAGCAGAGAGTTGTGATCTACTGGTATAGAAGTCAGGTGCAGGAGAGCAGAGAGTTGTGATCTACTGGTATAGAAGTCAGGTGCAGGAGAGCAGAGAGTTGTGATCTACTGGTATAGAAGTCAGGTGCAGGAGAGCAGAGAGTTGTGATCTACTGGTATAGAAGTCAGGTGCAGGAGAGCAGAGAGTTGTGATCTACTGGTATAGAAGTCAGGTGCAGGAGAGCAGAGAGTTGTGATCTACTGGTATAGAAGTCAGGTGCAGGAGAGCAGAGAGTTGTGATCTACTGGTATAGAAGTCAGGTGCAGGAGAGCAGAGAGTTGTTATCTACTGGTATAGAAGTCAGGTGCAGGAGAGCAGAGAGTTGTTATCAGACACACACTTTATTTGGCAGAAGCAACAACAGACGGACGCAACTGCGTCAAACAAACCTCCAGCCAAAAGGCAGAAGTGAAGAGCGCGACAACAGTCACAATGATGCAAATGTTTAACAATTAAACATACTTGGGGTTAAACACGGTACCCGGGGAAAAACCAGCCTGGCGCGTCACACAAAACACGTAACAAAACAATTCCCCACAAAGACATTGGGGGGGGGGGGGGGGGGGGGACAGAGGGAATATATATGTAGTGTGATTAGGGAATGTAAACCAGGTGTGCAGGGGGAAACAAGACAAAACAAATGGAACAATGAAAAGTGGAGCGATGGCTAGAAGACCGGTGACACGCCGCCCGAACAAGGAGAGGAGCCGACTTCGGCGGAAGTCGTGACAATTTGGATATGATATTTTGGCCATAACCTCCTGCCCTATTCACAGCTACAAACATTTTTAAGTCTCTCTACCTTCCTCCATCTGCTCAGACCACTTCAACTAAATAGCTTAGCCTTTCTCCACTGCCATATCCAGGTTTATTCAGGTGAGCATCTATCCATATTATCAGCAATCCCAATGAAAATCCTATTAAGTGTGCTGACTAAAAGGATGTGTTTAGATTGTATACAGGGCTACTGCCAACGTGGTGTACTGAATACCTCCTGAAGACGTCATGGTAACCAAGGAGATCAACGTCATCTCTAAACCCTTCAGGATCACTTCCCTCATCCCTCTCTCCACTCGTTTTTATTCCCCCATCCTGTTCCATTTGAATGAGAGTGCAGAAAAAAAATGCATATCCCTCTGCACCTCTCCCCCCTCCCTCCATGTCCGGGGCGAGTGAGGGAGATGTTCAAAAGGTTGGACTTCTGAGAGGTGTGTATGTGTGTGTCTCTCTATCTTTGTGTGTGGACGTGACCTCACGCTGGCTTAAAAGGCCTTGTGTACTTAAAGGTGCATTACAGGTCTCACACTAATTCACAGTGATGGCTAAAGTGCTCTGTGACGACCACAGGAGACCAGGGGCCCTGGAGGAGACAGCACAGGGAGCGCAAGATGTGGCCAGTTCGCATTATTCAGCATAAATTTTGTATTTGGCCACAACCCTCAAGTCTTAGCATAAGCGAGGGATGGATGAAGGGAGAGAGGGCAGGAGGGATGGAGAGAGGAAGGGGGAGGTAAAACATTTGCATACCGTATTAAGGAAGTGCTCAAAAACATCTCCTTTTTGCCAGAGTTTGTATACTGCATTTATGAATGTAGACTCCTCCTCTTTCTTCCCTCCTTCCTGGTTCATTTCAATGTGTTCACTGAGTGCCTGCAGTAAACAAAGTTACGGCATCCACGGTTCGGCTTGGATAATTTGCTTGTCTGTGTGTTGTGTGTCTGTGTGTTTGTGTGTGCGCTTGTGTTGTTATTGTGCAAAGGAGCAGTGGTCTAGGGCAGACCTGGCAGTACTGATGGAGACCTATTTTAATTCTTAACTAGAAGCCAATGATTTATTAATGTGCATTTGAAATAACAATTACCATGTCAGGAGGGATCAGGCCAGAACTCAATTGCAATGGAAAACCTACTTAAAATGAAACCTTCCCCCTGTCCAAAGCACAAGCACACTATCCCACAGTGTCCCATCAGGACAGCAGACCACCAGTGAGCCTTGTGTGTGTGTGTGTGTGTGTATGGGATGGCCTAATGTTTCCTCCTTTAAACTCCTCTACTATCACTGAACATGATTCTGGGAGGGAGTGCTACTGTTATAAATCGACTCAGTGTTTCCCTCTCTGTCATACTGGGGCCCCACTGGGGCCATCTTGGATCTTTTAGGACCCACTTCTATCACTTAGTGGTCCTTAAGTAACTACATCCTTAGTGCAAAGCAATTAGGCAAATACCTACTCACGTTAGCTTAGTGCATCCCTGGTAATGGCATTGGTAATGAGATTGACCTGCAGCTTTACTTAATGTAAAGGGCCTGTTAAAGGTGGTCTTGTGATGTAGACTCCATAGGAGCTTTGTCTGCACCGACTGAAGCCATAGAGGGTTGGAGGTCTGAATTCACATGTATTAAAATTATGCTTTACAAAGACAGAAAGTAGTGTGGTCCTATAGAGAGACATGGCTTATGGTCGTGTGATATGTCACCAGTGTAGAATATACAGTCGGAAGTTTACATACACCATACATTTCAACTCAGTTTTTCACAATTCGTAACATGCAATCCAATCCACTTTTTGGTAGCATTTCCTTTAAATTGTTTAACTTGTGTCAAACGTTTTGGGTAGCCTTCCACAAGCTTCCCACAATAAGTTGGGTGAATTTTGGCCCATTCCCAGGTTTGTAGGCCTCCTTGCTCTCACACGCTTTTTCAGTTCTGCCGACAAATTTTCTATAGGACTGAGGACAGGGCTTTGTGATGGCCACTCCAATACCTTGACTTTGTTGTCCTTAAGCCATTTTGCCACAACTGTATGAAGTATGCTTGAGGTCATTGTCCATTTGGAAGACCCATTTGCAACCAAGCTTTAACTTCCTGAATGATGTCTTGAGATGTTGCTTCAATATATCCACATCATGATGCCATCTATTTTGTGAAGTGCACCAGTCCACCCTGCAGCAAAGCACCCCCACAACATGATGCTGCCACCCCCGTGCTTCATGGTTGGGATGGTGTTCTTCGGCTTGCAAGCCTCACCCTTTTTCCTCCATACATAACAATGGTCATTATGGCCAAACAGTTTCATCAGACCAGAGGACATTTCTCCAAAAAGTATGATCTTTGTCCCCATGTGCAGTTGCAAACCGTAGTCTGGCTTTTTTATTGCAGTTTTGGAGCAGTGTCTTCTTTTTGCTGAGCGGCCTTTCAGGTTATGTCTATATAGGACTCGTTTTACTGTGGATATAGATACTTTTGTACCTGTTTCCTCCAGCATCTTCACAAGGTCCTTTGCTGTTGTTATGGGATTGATTTGCTCTTTTCACACCAAAGTATGTTCATCTCCAGGAGACAGAATGCGTCTCCTTCCTGAGCGGTATGACGACTGCGTGGTCCCATGATGTTTATACTTGCGTACTATTGTTTGTATAGATGAACGTGGTACCTTCAGGCATTTGGAAATCACTCCCAAGGATGAACCTGACTTGTGGAGGTCTACAATTCATTTTCTGAGGTCTTGGCGGATTTCTTTTGATTTCCCCATGATGTCAAGCAAAGAGGCACTGAGTTTGAAGGTTGGTCTTGAAATACATCCACAGGTACACCTCAAATGTACTCAAATGATGTCAATTAGCCTATCAGCAGCTTCTAAAGCCATGACATCATTTTCTGGAATTTTCCAAGCTGTTTAAAGGCACAGTCAACTTAGTGTGTGTAAACTTCTGACCCACTGGAATTGTGATACAGTGAATTATAAGTGAAATAATCTGTCTTTTAAACAATTGTAAATATTTCTTGTGTCATGCACAAAGTAGATAGTCCTAATCAACTTGCCAAAACTATAGTTTGTTTACAAGACATTTGTGGAGTGGTGGTGTATGTAAACTTCCGACTTCAACTGTACATAGGCTCTTCTGTAATGTCAAGAAGAAAAGTCTCTATGTCGGTCAGTCATATTTCTCTTACACACACACACACACACACCTATGCACCCAGTCACGCACATATGCGTGCGCACAGACACACACACACACACACACACACACACACACACACACACATATTTCCCCCTCTCACAATTCTCTCACAGTGGTATATCTGAGAGAATTCTCCATCCTTCTAATTCTCCTCTTGTTCTTTTATATTGAAACGCAGCCCACTCATATTACATGTCAAAGGCTTTCTCTTTTATTGAACAGCAAGTCCTCTGGGTCTCGCCTGATGCTCTTTCTCTCACCCAGAATATACATGTTCAGGAGATGGAGGGGGGTGGCTATATGGCTCTCTCCCCTCCAAATCCCTGATTGTGGGCATTAGTGTTGAAATAACACTACATGAATAGTACACACGTTCCATATTTAGGTGTTAAGTCGTCCAGGCGAGCAGAGATTGAGGCTCGCTGAAGGAGCAGAGATTTTTCTTCTAACTCAGGCCCTCTCACATTTCTTGGCACTAGTTTGGGCCGTCTTCGGTGTTCTAAAGTTCCAGCGAGCCGGGGATGTTTCCTATGGAGTTGCCTGCTGTGCCACTTTGTATGGTGAATGTCTCTTTATTGCTGACTTGTAGAGAAATAAAATAGACTGCTGGGAATCCTGAATTTGGCCTAATGTACCCGTGCCAAAGTGACAAAAAAGTCACCTAAAATATCTTTCTTGTTTGCTCCTAAATTTCCTCCCTCTATTTTCCTATAAATCCCTTGTTTTCTCCCTTTTCTTCTTCTTCTCTCACCTCTCTTCTCTCTTTCTTCCTATCCTCCCTTGCTTCATCTCTCTCCTCTCTTCTTTCCCCTTTCCTCTCTCTCTGCTCATTCTACGACCTGGCTTGTCTAAATATTGTTGCAGTAAATCCCCACTGTTTCTGGCCTGCCGTCAGCTCCCATCTCGTCTAATGAAAAATGCAGAGAGTTCTGCTGGGACTAAACTGGAGGGCTCCAGCAGGAAGTCTGAGGAGGGGAACCAAAGCGGGCCACGTGCTAATGGCTACACAGCACTATCTTTCGCTGCTTCCAGGTCACTGTTTTGGCACTCACTTGGTCTCTCTGCCTTCTTCTAGCCATAGTGACACAGAGAGAAGGAGGAGCAAGTGGAAGAGAGAGGGGAAGAGAGAGTGAGAGAAAGAGAGGAGAGGTGGAGTGAGAGAGAGAGAGGTGAGAAGGAGAGAGGGGAAGAGAGAGTGAGAGAAAGAGAGGAGAGGTGGAGAGAGGCGAGAAGGAGAGAGGGGAAGAGAGAGTGAGAAAGAGAGGAGAGGTGGAGAGACAGAGGGGAAGAGAGAGTGAGAGAAAGAGAGGAGAGGTGGAGAGACAGAGGGGAAGAGAGAGTGAGCGAAAGAGAGGAGAGGTGGAGAGAGAGAGAGGCGAGAAGGAGAGAGGGGAAGAGAGAGTGAGAGAAAGAGAGGAGAGGTGGAGAGAGAGAGGGGAAGAGAGAGTGGGTGACGCAAAATGAGAGGGAGAGAAGTAGAGAGGGAGACAGGGAAAGGAAAAGTGAGAAAGTATGATACATCATTGTTAACGTGCAGATAACGCCGTGTTTGGGCAGCAAGCGCCTGTGTGTGTGAGTGGTGTGTACTGAGGCAGAGAATGATAGTTCATACATGCAGAATCTAAGAGCAGAATTACTGTTTATCTCAATTAGCCACGAAGTTTGAAAGAGACTGTTTTCTTGAAGCTGTACCATGCCATTATCCCTACATTTCCCCCCAAGTGGGCCAGCCCCCTAACAATTCAAGTTCTAGCCAATGAGATTCAGCCCCCCTAATTTGAGTGACAGCTATTAAAAGGCATGCCCAGCGTTATCCAATGAGGTTGCAGGGTGGGCCAAATGGCTCATTGATCACAGCAGAGAGAGAGAGAACAGAGAGAGACAGAGAGAGAAGAGAGAGAGAATAGAGAGAGAGAGTGAGAGAGAGAGAGAGAGAGAGAGAGCGAGAGGGAGAGAGACCGAGAGAGAGCGAGAGAGAGCGAGAGAGAGAGAGAGAGACCGAGAGAGAGAGAGAGAGAGAGAGAGAGAGAGAGCAATGACGTGGTGCATATATCTACACATATGTGACGTAATACACCATTTTCGGGGACCACTTTTGGCTTGTGAGTTTTACTTTCAGATCTACTGGCTAAAAAGTATACCAACGTACCTGGGAGAATTTAATATAGATGCTTTGTTTGGGCTGAGCCTGTTTCCGGCTGAGCTAAATCTCTGGCTCTGTGTTTGATATTGTGCCGACCTGTCTTTTTAATTCTGCTGAGTAAATAATGCATCCCTGGCAGTCTATAATTTATGTAAGTGGACATGCAATCAGTTCAGATTAAAGTGCCTGAGCACCGGGTTCTGCGTGTATGAGAGTGTGTATGCGTGTGTGTGTATGAGTGAATGTGTGTTCATAAAGTAAAGCGATGGTTGGAGGGAGGGCAGGTCACTGACACAGGGGAGGGAGGTAATGCTCTCTCGCTCTCAATGCTCTCTCTCTCTCTCTCGCTCTCTCTCTCTCTTTCTCTCTCTCTCTCTCTCTCAATGCTCTCTCTCTCTCTCTCTCTCTCTCTCTCTCTCTCTCTCTCAATGATCTCTCTCTCTCTCTCTCTCGCTCTCAATGCTCTCTCTCTCTCTCTCTCTCTCAATGCTCTTAATGCACTCTCTCTCTCAATGCTCTCTCTCTCCACTCTTGCTCTGCCAGATTCTCTGACAGATTCACAAACTGATTCCCAGACACGGTGCCTACAGTACCGAACAGACAGCTGGCCCAGCCTCAGTCCAGTCTCATTGAAAATGCTCTCCAAACGCTCTGGAAACGCTCTCCAAACAGCAGCTGATTTAATCCATACCAAATGTTAATTGGCCATTTACAGTAATGCCTGGACTGATGCCTGTGCTGGTGGTCCAGTATTACATTCTGTGGCGAGCTGTGCTGGTGGTCCAGTATTACAGTCTGTGGCGAGCTGTGCTGGACTGTGCCAAACTGGGCAGGGATAAGATGCTGAAGAACACGATGTAGAGGACATTCTGCTGGGTAAAAACGATTCACGTTCAAGAGCCACATCATTCATGCTAATTCAGTTATGCTGTATTCTTCAAAAAATCTGACATGTAAATGAACAAAGTGAAGTATTTGACTCCTCAAGGCTGTCATGGACTTTCAAACAGTGTTTATTTTTTTGTCATTGCGTTGCTGTTGAGATACTGTAGATCAGGTGTTCCCAAACCTTTTCACCCAGGCCACCCTTCCATGTCTATTTCTATAGGTACAGGCACTGTTCTTGACACAAACTGTTACCATCCCTCTTGTTGGCAAGGAGATGCAGGTTTGAAGCTTATTTCCTGCAATTCTACACATTTTGTCATGGGTTGCAGAGAAAACGTTGCCGTTTTAAAGCACATTTACTTGAAATTCTATACATTTTGCCATGTCTAATATGTCATGTGATATTTGAGTGAGTCAAACATTACAACAAAAACTATGGGCAAAAAAAACTAACTAAAATACAGTCACTGGCATGGGCTAGTTGATCTGGAAATGTCAGACAAGTAAATAAATAGCTTTTCTAAGGTGTGCAATGACTAAAGTGACAAGTGGAAAACCGATGATGCAATACCCAATTTTCAAATTGCACCCTGTGCATTTTAGTATTATAACTTTCAAGAGTAAGTTGAAAGCCTGACAGAGTTCCTTAAAAAAAACTTATTCGGGATCAGTGTCCCTTCCACGGGACGGTTGCGCTAACATAGGCTAATGAGATAAGTATGAGGTTGTAAGTAACAAGAACATTTCCCAGGACATAGACATATCTGATATTGGCAGAAAGCTTAAATTATTGTTAATATAACTGCACTGTCAAATGTACAGTAGCTATTACAGTGAAATAATACCATGCTATTGTTTGAAGAGAGTGCATCATTTTGAACATAAAAAGTTATTAATTAACAAATTAGGCATATTTGGGCCGTCTTGACACAAAAGTTTGAACAGAAATGCAATGGTTAATTGGATCAGTCTAAAACTTTGCACATACTGTATACTGCTGCGATCTAGTGGCCAACATGTATATTGCACCTGGGCTGGAATAATACATTATGGCCTTTCTCTTGCATTTCAAAGATGATGGTACAAAAACAATACAAAAGAACGGTTTGTCTTTTTATTTGTCTTTGCATTATCTTTTACGAGATCTATTGTGTTATATTCTCCTACATTCCTTTCACATTTCCACAAACGTCAAAGTGTTTCCTTTCAAATGGTACCAATAATATTCATATCCTTGCTTCAGGTCCTGAGCTACAGGCAGTTAGACTTGATTATGTAATTTCAGGTGAAAATTGAAAAAAAGAGGCGGATCCTTAAGAGTTTTTTTTAACACCCTCCCCCCGAGTTTGGGAACAACAGGTGTAGATAATGTATTGATTGATTGTATTAATATATGGCTGGATGTCAGCTCTTTTATAGCTCCTGTCCTCAATAACATTATCACAGCTATCCATTAGAAGCATTGACAGCCTGTGCCAGGGATAGGCACACTGTCCTGCCACTCATATGAAACGTCCTCCCTGATGTGTGTGTGGTGTGTGTGTGTGTGTGTGTTTTGCATGTGTGTGTTTGCATATCAAATAAAATAAAATGTTATTGGTCACATTCACGTGGTTAGCAGATGTTATTGCGAATGTAGCGAAATACTTGTTCTTCTAGTTCCGACAGTGCAGTAATATCTAACAAGTAATCTAACAATTCCACAACAACTACCTAATACACTCAAATCTAAGTAAGGGATGGAATAAGAATATATACATATAAATATATGGATGAGCGATGACCGAGCGGCATAGGCAAGACGCAATAGATGATATAAAATACAGTATGCAGATATGAGATGAGTAATGCAAGACCTGTAAACATTATTAAGGTGACATTATCAAAGTGGCAAGTGATCCATTTATTGAAATGGCCAGTGATTTCAAGTCTGTATGTAGGTAGCAGCCTCTCTGTGATAGTGATGACTGTTTAACGTTTTATTTATTTTTGTCACCTTGATTTAACCAGGTAGGCCAGTTGAGAACAAGTTCTCATTTACAAGTAAGGGATGGCCTTGAGATACAAACAGTTTTTCAGTCACTCGGTCCCAGCTTTGATGCACTTGTACTGACCTCGCCTTCTGGATGGTAGTGGGGTGAACAGGCAGTGGCTTGTGTGGTTGTTGTCCTTGATGATCTTTTTGGCCTTTCTGTGACATCGGGTGCTGTAGGTGTCCTTAAAACGTTCCACCTTCTCCACTGCTGTCCCGTCGATGTGGATAGGGGGGTGCTCCCCCTGCTCTTTCCTGAAGTCCACGATCACCTTCTTTGTTTTGTTGACGTTGAGAGAGAGGTTGTTTTCCTGACAGCACACAGTGCCCTCACCTCCTCCCTGTAGTCTGTTGGTAATCAAGCCCACTACTGTTATGTCGTTTGCAAACTTGTGGGTCCCCAGTGTTGAGGATTAACGAAGTGGAGATGTTGTTTCCTACCTTCACCACCTGGGGGCGGTCCGTCAGGAAGTCCAGGACCCAATTGCACAGGGCGGGGTTGAGACCAAGGGCCTCAAGCTTAATGATGAACTTGGAGGGTACTATGGTGTTGAATGCTGAGCTGTAGTCAATGAACAGTATTCTTACATAGGTATTCCTCTTGTCCAGATGGGATAGGGCAGTGTGCAGTGTGATGGCGATTGCTTCGTCTCTGGACTTATTGGGGCGGTATGCAAATTGAAATGTGTCTATGCTGGCAGGTAATTTGGAGGTGATATGATCCTTGACTAGTCTCTCAATGCAAATCATGATGACAGAAGTGGGTGCTACCGGGCGATAGTCATTTAGTTCAATTATCTTTGCTTTCTTGTGTACGGGAACAATAAAAACCATCCTGAAGCATATGTGGACAGCAGACTGGGATAGGGAGAGAGTGAATATGTCCATGAACACACCAGCCAGCTGGTCTGCACATGCTCTGAGGACGCAGCTAGGGATGCCGTCTGGGCCAGCAGCCTTGCGAGGGTTAACATGTTTAAATTACTTTCTCAAGTCGGCCACGGAGAAGGAGAGGGGGGGCCCGCAGTCTTTGGTAGCGGGACTCTTTGGTGGCACTGTATTATCCAAAAAACTGCTATGAAAGGTATTTATTTTGCCTGGAAGCAAGACGTTGGTGTCCGTGACGTGGCTGGTTTTCTTTTTGTAGTCCATGATTGCGTGTAGACCCTGCCAAATATGTCTCGTGGCTGAGCTGTGGATTTGCAACCCCACTTTGTCCCTATATCTACATTTCGCTTGTTTGATTGCCTTGCGGAGGGAATAACTACACTGTTTGTATTCGGCCATATTCCCAGTCTTTTTTTCCATGGTTAAATGCGGTGGTTCGCGTTTTCAGCTTTTCGCGAATCCCAGCATCTATCCACGGTTTCAGGTTAGGGTAGGTTTTAATAGTCACAGTGGGTACAACATCTCCAATTAACTTCCTTATAATCTCACTCACCGAATCAGTGTATAAATCTATATTATTCTCCGGAACATTTCCCAGTCCGCGTGATCAAAACAATTTTGAAGCGTAGATTCTGATTGGTCAGACCAGCGTTGAATGGTTATTGTCATGGGTACATACTGTTTGAATTTCTGCCTATAGAAAGGGAGGAGCAAAATGGAGTCGTGGTCGGATTTGCCAAGGGAGGGCGGGGGAGGGCCTTGTATGCATCGCGGAAGTTGGAGTAGCAGTGATCCAGTGTATTCCCCGCACAAGTACGACAATCAATATGCTGATAGAATTTGGGTAGCCTTGTTCTCAAATTTGCTTTGTTAGAATCCCCAACTACAATAAATGCAGCCTCAGGATATGCTATATGGTTTCCAGTTTGCATAGATTACAGTGAAGTTCATTGAGGGCCGTCGTGGTATTGGCTTGAAGGGGGATATACATGGCTGTGACAATAACCAACAAGAATTCTCTTGGGAGACAACATGGACGTCATCTGTGCCTGTGTGCTTGGACATTTGTTTCTGTCGTTTCAACTGTACACACATTTGTGTGTGTGTGTCTATCTGTCTGTGTCTGTCTGTCTCTGTGTGTGTCTCTCTCTCTCGCTCTCTCTCTCTCTCTCTCTCTCTCTCTCTCTCACTCTCTCTCACTCTGTATGTGTGTGTGTGTGTGTGTGTGTCTCTCTCTCTCTCTTTGTGTGTGTGTTTGTGTGTGTGTGACATGTTTATGGATGCTGGACTCAGTGCTCAGAGCTGCTGGAGTCATGCTGGTGTCTGTCATTTGGGTGCATTATCTGCCAGGCCTATCTCAGCTGTCATATGAGGAGATGACCTCTAGCATGGGGAGATCAGCTACCTGCTGCTTCTCTCTCTTTACCTCTCTATCTCTATCACCTATACCTTTCCCTCTGTCTCTCTCTTACCTCTCTTACCTCTCTTTCAACTCTCTGTTTATCATTTATCTCCATCTCTCTTCTTCACTTCCTCTCCCTTTCTGTCTTTCAGACAAACATGCAGGGCAATCATGTACTTATTTGGTACAGAAAAACCTTACCTACTTTGTGCTCAGTCACAGAAGTGATGCTGAAAATCTTGTATTCACATAGGCACTCAATGATTTCCCTTCTCATATTTTCCAAACAAACTCTACCTTGACCTCCTAATCCAACAACTACTACTGCGGACCCCTTACCAACGCTCTGTGGTGTGTTTGTGTATGTGTACTGTATACACTCAACACACACACACTAGAACTATACAATATTTACAGACATGGTAATGAGTCCGAGGGAAAGTAGAGTGTTTGTGTGTCTGTGTGTGTGAGTTGAGTGTTGAGTGTAAACAGTATAACTGTGTGTACAATATGCTTAGGTTCATGTGCGTGTCTCCCGATGTAAGCTCTCACCTCCTGTGTGTAGGAGGGGGTTTGTGACATATGTATATGAGGGTAGGTTAAAACTATGAGAGGACATCATTAACTAAGGCTATGTGTGAATTTCTACCTTTACAGATACGTATATTTGACATATGGGGCTCTAGCCGTGCCCTGTCAGTCATAGTGCTTCAGGGGCCCTTCATGAAGCTACCTCCTATCTCTCTGACGCCCACTTTAGTCAGTCTGACCTCTGACCTGAAGGGGCGGGGTCACATACACAGGTGTGCCACAGAGGCACCACTCTCTTTCCCCCGTTGCGCTGTCAAAACACAATTGATAATTGATAAATGGTGATTACAGTCAATCTGATTCCAACAATCTCTGTATTATCTTCAGGCTTCAATACACAATGGGTCATTCTTGAATTGCGGTGGTATTTGAGTCCTTCACCTCTGCAACCATGAAAAATACTTTAAAATCACAAATAGTATACATTATACACAATTTATATTGATCTGTTTATCAATGATAAATCATAATAAAAATACTTTATACTGCAAAACATTATGTTTATACATTGTTTAAAGATCTAATCCGCATTAGGGGAAACAGCACCACTGCTATTGTTTTTGTTTGGTTGATGAAAACGGAGGAAAGGAGCGTTCTGCAGCTTTGTTTACACACTTGACTGACATTCGTCTTCAGATAGTGTGTGTGTGCCTGTGAATGTCTCTCTGTGTGTGTTACCTCATCATGAGGTTTGACACGACTCCACTTTTAATACCTCAGCATAGAGCTCATTACACTAGACACCCCTGGGAAATGTGTTTAATATCGCAAAAATCTCAATTACGACACTTAATTGATATCCTTAGTTGCTTAATTGGCCAGGTTTTTTTTCTCTTTTTAAGAGAAATGCAGTCTACATTCATGGAAACGGGTTATTTCTTCATATAAATATCATAAACACATGTCCATAACCCTCAGCCAGGAGACATGTAGTCACACTAACTATTAATGCTGGTAAATCAGTATCTTACATTATTGCCTAAGTTGTCATTGCTAAAGTACATTAGAAACATGCATTGTTTGTTAGGATGAATCAATCAAAATGGATTAGCACAATTATTTATTCATCCTAATTTGAATTCTGAGGTCATAGTAATAAACTGATTACAATCAGCATTGATACAGTATTACCATTACATTACAGGTAAATTAGCATTTATAATATAATATAATAATAATATATTCATTTCGCAGACGCTTTTATCCAAAGCGACTTACAGTCATGTGTGCATACATTTTATATATGAGTGGTGCCAGAAATCAAACACAATATCCTGACGTTGCCAGCGTCATGCTCTACCAAGGAGCAGAGGTCATAGTTCAATCGAGTACAGGCTTAACTGAATAAACAAACAGAGACCGAATGCACTTTTAATAGACTTTTATTAAATTGTTTGGGGTATGGCTAGGAGAAACGAGTTCCAATGACGGGCCTTAAGGCTAGTATAGCTGGTGGTGGTGTGGGAGGATGGATGATTGTCAAAAGTCGGAGCTGAAAAACAGCAAGTGAGAGAAAATGGGTAAGTTGACATATAAATACGTCCCAAGGTTTACACCCATTGGTTGAGAGAGAGGAAAGTGATAATTGCAAGAGTGAGCCCATTTGTTAAACAGCAAGTGCCGTGGAATGTGCATTATTGTGCCGTGGTTAAAGGCTAAAGGTCAACAGGTGAATGACATTCTGCAGATGGCTAATAGGAAGAGAAGAAGAATGAGATGCTCATTGTGTTCATTCCCACTATGCCCATGTAAGGAAACAGACTGAATTATGTTATGCTGCTTGATGGAGTTAAACGAGGACCAGTCTTCCTGATTGAAGTAGTAAGAGTAGTAGTAGTAGCAGTAGTATTAGTAGTAGTAGTAGTTGTAGCAGTAGTAGTAATCGTAGTAGCATTAGTATTAGTAGTAGGAGTAGTAGTTGTAGTAGTAGCAGTAGTATCAGTATTAGTGTTAGTAGTTGTAGCAGTAGTAGTAGTAGTAGTAGTAGTAGTTGTAGCAGTAGTAGTAGTTGTAGCAGTAGTATTAGTAGTAATAGTAGTAGTAGTAGTAGTAGTAGTAGTAGTAGTAGCAGTAGTATTAGTAGTAGTAGTAGTATTAGTAGCCGTAGTATTAGTAGTAGTAGTATTTGTAGTATTTGTAGTAGTAGTAGAAGTAGTAGTAGTCATAGTAGTAGTTGTAGTAATAGGAGGAGGAAGCCTCTGCAACTACCAATCCTACAGATCCCCCTGTTGCTAGCTTAAGAAAACAGTTCAACGCAATTAAGAGCTGTACAGTTTGGCCGTGAAGTGTTGAGCAATAACCCGGCACCAACTACACCTCTTCCTCCAATGAGGAAGCATTCCTAACAATACTGCAGGCCAAGGCCTACTCCAGAGTATTTTATCCACAATGTGTAGTTTCACCCACTCCTATTGATTCCTTATTGACCTGAGTAGCCCTCTCCACCCTTTCACTAACCCCACCCCTTCAACTGCAAGAGAAAGGAGGTCAGAGAGCATTGACATTGATTTTTCCCTCTCTTACTCTCTTTCTCTCTCTCTTTCTCTCTTTTCTCCTCCCATCTCTCCCCTCTGCCTTCTCTTCTCTCGTGACAAACGTTCTGAAAAGGGTTGTTGTGCCCCCCGTTGATGCTTCACAATAGATAAATAGAGAGGTGGAGAGGCTGTTTAAAATATCAGGTCCTCCATTTAAAAGGGTGTGTAATTCTACCTTTGATCTCTAAAAAATTAATTGTAAGTCACAGGGTCAACACATCACAACACAACTCACATATGACAGAAGTTTAAAAGCAGATAGAGTACAGTTATAGATGTACTAACACTGACCTTCGGCAGCCGCACTGACTGACAAAGACAGTTCTGGGGGTGAGGGTATCTTTTGTACAGGACGTGCAAAACAGACACATCACAGATTAGAGTTAGAATTTACAGTAGAATACATATGAATGTCTGGAGCCCCAGAATAACTGAGTCTGAGTGTGTAACTGAAACACAATAGTTATTCATCTCTCCTTCCTAATTATAACCCCCAGTTGTAATCTCATGGAAGGCATACCACATGGAGAGAGAACACACACGCACGCACACACACTCAAACACGCACATAAAATCCCCAACCTCGACCCCCTGGCAAGATAGAATCCCCCTTACCCCACCCTCTTGGACAGCACACAAGAGATATATACCCTCACAGTGTGAGAAGAACAATGAAATGAATAAAAATGAGTTGAAAGACAGAAAAAGAATAAAGGGGGAAATCCTCCCTGGAATTTCTGTCCCTCCTCTTTTGCGTATGTATTTTTTCATTTGTTTGTTTGTTGCTTTAACCATTAATTTTATTTTTCTGATCTCTGTATTTCTTAAATGTTTTTTTTTGCCTCTTTCTTTGATCTCATTTAGAGGAGAGAAAAAAGCAAGTGGCACCATTGAAGTTATTTTTATCATTTTGTGTTAACTTTTGTCTGCTTCCCTATAAACTTTACAGACAGTGTGGAGGAACCACTTTAATGTTATTAGATATAGGGAACAAACAAAGTGACTAATTCATATTTATGAATACATATATCTTTCCGTGTGAGTTTATGTGTAGAAGAGGTAAAAATGTAACATAATTCTGTATTGTGTGTGTGTCTGTGTGTGAAAGAATGTGAATGTCCTATTGTTGTACTTACCTTTGTTACACTAACAACACCTGCCTTTTCTTTTTAACACTGACTGTTGTTTTACTTACTATGACTGTGAGATGTGGTTGCCATACCTTATTACCGCATGTGTGTGTGTACATGTGTGTGTATACATGTGTGTGTGTACATGTGTGTGTGTGTGTGTACAGGCAGGGTTTTCTGACACCGACTGAGAGTGTTTATTAAGTGCCGGTGGTATGAAGACCACTGCTTGCACTCTGCCCTCCTGCACACACACACACACACACACACACACACACACACACACACACACACACACACACACACACACACACACACACACACACACACACACACACACACACACCCAAACAAACAAACAAACAAACAGACAAACAAACACACACACACACACACACACACACACACACACCCAAACAAACAAACAGACAAACAAACACACACACACACACTCACACACACACACACACACACGCACAAACATAGAAATTCACACAAATGCCCCAGGCATACAAAGTGTAACATACAGTCTGACAAACTGCTACTCCCAAAGACACTCACCCGTACCTTTGTCCACAACGGCAACCAGCCCTACTATACAAGAACACTGACATGAATGTACGCAGACACCTCCTCACATGCACTTACACAGAAGTGTATACACATGATCAGAGAGAGAGAGAGAAATTGAGACCATTCGGTTTTAAGACTGATTAGGAATACGTTTCTGTCACAGTAACCACATTTCCTTCCAACCATTTCATGCGGATGAATTACAAGACACATGAAAAAAGTCACGACCGGGCTGATGGAAACATGAAATGCCAGTACAATTTTATAAATGCTGACAGACAATTTGTTCACTTGACATGGTGGGATCTTTTCAGTAAAATGTACTATAAGTGAAATGGCGGTGGAAACGCCTTTATGCACAAATATTGATATAATAACCTCATATCGAAGTAAACTTGGAGTCATGTGATGATACTAAATATCTGCATGCTAAAACCTCCACTTAGTACCAAGAGATTGCCTCCTATTTGTTAGACGAGGCCCTGGTTAGGTGTAAATGTATGGGCATATTGAATAACGTGTGGAAGAGGTGATTGACGGTGCTGTTGTGCTGCTCACTTCATCCTTGTGTCATAGTGTGTGAGGTGTGTGTCTTCATCATGGTGAAAACACAGAGAGCTGAGCGCTGTTAGGATTATATACAGTTTCAATGGAGAGCAAAAGTGTGTATGTGACCAATAAAATGTGACTTGATTTGATTTGATACAGAATGTTGTGTGGTCCTCCGACTACGACTCGGGAAAGCATGCAGTTTATTAGGCTCCAGATGAAATAAGTCGTAATGAACTTCACAAGGTGGTGAATGTGCATGGTGATGAGCTTGATGCTCCGTTCCATTCTTATTCTGATGACATGGTGATCGATGCTTGGCTGCCATTTGCTAAATACAAATAATATCACTCTTATCTATAATAATATCCTAATGTAGGTAGCCTACATGCACTGTATCTGCAAGCTGTTGGCTAGAGCACATCTGCCAAGACCAGATTAGGCACATTTACTATATTTTTGTGACAAATTCAATAGAAACCCATTTAACATGTATGTTTTATTTGGCACATGGGAATTTAATGGCAACATACATTTTTTTAGTTCATTTTTTTGTTCTTTTTGTAATATTTATTTATTTATAATAAAAAAAATCTGCCCCTCTTTCTCCCCAATTTCATGGTATCCAATTGGTAGTTACAGTCTTGTTTCATCGCTGCACGCTGTACGGACTCGGGGGAGGCGAAGGTCGAGAGCCATGTGTCCTCTGAAACACCACCCAACTGAGCCGCACTGCTTCTTGACACAATGCCCCCTTAACCCGGAAGCCAGCTGCACCAATGTGTTGAAGGAAACACCGTACACCTGGTAACCGTGTCAGCGTACACCGCGCCCGGCCCGCCACAGGAGTCGCTAGTGCGTGATGGGACAAGGACATCCCTGCCTGCCAAACCCTCCCCTAACACCCGACGATTCTGTGCCAATTGTGCGCCGCCCCATGAGTAGTCTTCAGAAGCACCACTTGAAGTGAGCGGGCGCGCGAAACAGAGAGGAGATGTTAATCGGTAAAGGTGGTGGTGTAATGCCTCCTCTTTCAACTTGGCCAGCCTCTGAAGTCCAAGGCTTAACTAGCACCATAGGACATGCATTACCAGATGAGGCGCAAACGCTGTCAAATAGATTTTACAAATATATTTTTTTTCCAGGCTGGCGCAATTTTTTTGACGTGTGTTATGTGTTTACAGTTATTCAGGGGAAGCCACTAGAAGTGCTATGGTGGGGAGCGTGTGGTTATGAATGCTAAGTGATGTTAGCCATGATCTCGTTTAAGGACAAAGATTTGAAAAAAATAGTTTCGATTTTTGTGGCTCAAGCATTTAAACAAAGGATGGAAGGAATTCTAGACTTAGGTTCAACTTTTGCTCTCCGATGTATATAATCCTAACAGCGCTCAGCTCTCTGTGTTTTCACCATGATGAAGACACACACCTCACACACTGTGACACAATGATGAAGTGAGCAGCACAACAGCACCGTCAATCACCTCTTCTACAGGTTATTCAATATGCCCATACATTTACACCTAACCAGGGCCTCGTCTAACAAATAGGAGGCAATCTCTTGGTACTAAGTGGAGGTTTTAGCATGGAGATAGGTTGGAAAGCTGGATCACTGTTGTTTTGTACATAAAAGAAAGTAAAAAGCAGGCTTTAAATATGTATTGAAAATGATTTATTGTACTTGCTATAGATATGTTACTTTACTGAAACCGTGTCCTAAGTTGTTATTGTACCTAGCAGGTTCTCTACAAAATTGGTACAGTCATGTCCATTTCTGATACTTTTTTTCCATAATTGTGACTCGTTGTAGGAAACTAGGCATATGTCATGCGTCACCAATTCACAGGAGAGGCATTTGAACGTAAACATTTATTTTTGATCATGTGAACTTTCATGGGCCTTAATTACAAACTTGTATACTATCTGTAAATATGAATAAAATTAAAGTTAAATTACTAGTCTAGTTGGTCTTTTCGACTCCCTCCGCATATTTGGAATCAAACGCGAGAAAATTCCCCATCTCCTTAGAATCTTCCCGCTAGCCATGATTGGCTTAGATAATGGATAGGCTGGACATGCCGAGAGATGCGTTTGCTTCTGAGCTGCTCAATATGTGTAGGTAATCCTTTCTAACAAGTATTTTTCGAAAGATATTACAAAGAACTGCAAACGTGTTTCTCTCCACTTTCTGGAGGACCGAGTTTTGAAATCAGTGGAATGCCTGGTGTAAGCAGAGTATGATAGCTAAGAAGATGGGGACAATCTTCGCGTTTGATTGCAAATATGTTAAGGGAGTCGAAAAGAAAATACACTTTTATACAAGGCTATTGTATAAAACAACGTATTACACCGTATATCTTCAAACTAAGGAAAACCATGGCATCCGTGACAGAGAGAGAAGCATTCATCCATGTATATGGGTAAGAGAGTCTAGCTAGCTACATGTTCAGATATTATACGTTTATAATTTCATCAGAATGTCATTTTCATTGCAAGTTAAAGCGTACTGTTAGCTAGCTAGCTAGCTAATGTTAGCTGGCTGGCTAGCTAACGTTACGTGTATGATCTGTTTAGTAATATTATTTGTATCTCAGGGCCATTTGCATTGCTAGTTTTAGCCAACTGGCTAAAATTGAACCTAGTTGGTTAGCTACCTGCAGATTCATGCAGGGTAGTAACATTATGAGTTGCGATTATGGTTCATTTAGCTACCTAAACAAAAAAATCCACTATGCAAATAACAATTTCGCTGTAACGTTTACACCATGTGTATATGACAAATACATTTTGATTTGTTTTGATATAGTGTTTGTTTACAAGACACAGTAATGTGAATAACAGCATGACCTGCATCCAAGTCAGATTAGAATATAACATTAGGGCAATGAGACAGTGTCCAAGTTCTAAAATTCTCCGTTAGATGCCCTGCTTTTATTTCATCACACTCACAACCGTAAGCTAATTTCTGTAATTATCTTTCCATTTAACATGTCAATAATGATCTTGTTGTGAGTTTATTTTCCTGTAATAATTAATGTAAATTAGCTCAAGTTAACTTCTTAGGGCTGCAATCCCTTAACAGGATGATATGACAACAGCCAATGAAAGTGCAGGGCGCCAAATTCAAAACAACAGAAATCTCATAATTAAAATTCCTCAAAAATACATGTATATTATACAGTTTTAAAGGTAATCTTGTTGTTAATCCCACCACAGTGTCCGATTTCAAATAGGCTTTACAGCGAAAGCAGCACAAATGATTATGTTAGGTCACCACCAAGCCAAAGATAAACTCAGCCATTTTTCCAGCCAAAGAGAGTAGTCACAAAAACCACAAATAGAGATAAAATGAATCACTAACATTTGATGATCTTCATCAGATGGCACTCATAGGATTTCATGTTACACAATACATGTATGTTTTGTTTGATAAAGTTCATATTTATATCAAAAAATCAGAGTTTACATTGGCGCGTTACCTTCACTAGTTCCAAAAACATCCAATGATTTTGCATAGCCACATCGATTCAACAGAAATACTCATCATAAATGTAGATGATAATACAAGTTATACACATGGAATTATAGATATACCTCTCCTTAATGCAACCGCTGTGTCAGATTTCAAAAAAACTTTACGGAAAAAGCAAACCATGCAATAATCTGAGACGGCGCTCATAAAATAAATAACATTTTCCGCCATGTTGGAGTCAACAGAAACCAGAAATCACATTATAAATATTCCCTTTGATGATCTTCATCAGAATGCACTCCCAGTGATCCTAGTTCCACAATAAATGCTTGATTTGTTCGATAATGTCCATTATTTATGTCCAAGTAGCTACTTTTGTTAGCGCGTTAGGTACACATATCCAAACGCTCGTGCAGGTCCCGCATAACTTCGGACAAAAACTTCAAAAAGTTATATTGCAGGTCGAAGAAACATTTCAAACTAAGTATATAATCAATCTTTAGGGTGTTGTTATCATAAATCTTCAATAAAGTTCCAACCAGAGAATTCCTTTGTGTCTAGAGAAGCAATGGAACACAGGTCGATATCATGTGAAATGCGCATGACCAGGAAATGGCTCTCTGCCAGTAACCTGACTCATTCCCCTCTCATTCAGCCCCACAACACAGTAGAAGCCTCATTCAAGTTTCTAAAGATGGATGACATCTAGTGGAAGCCCTAGGAAATGCAACTTCATCCATATCCCACTGTGAATTCAATAGGGTTGAAAATCGACCAACTTCAGATTTCTTCTCAGGTTTTTGCCTGCCATATGGGTTCTGTTATACTCACAGACATCATTCAAACAGTTTTAGAAACTTCAGAGTGTTTTCTATCCAATACTAATAATAATATGCATATATTAGCAACTGAGACTGAGGAGCAGGCCGTTTACTCTGGGCACCTCTGGGCACCTTTCATCCAAGCTACTCAATACTGCCCCTGCAGCCATAAGAAGTTGTTTAAGATGTTGTCAGCTATATGATATCGTCATTATTTGAACTGGCTAGCCAGCTAACTTAACTTTAGCTAGCTAGTTAACAAGATAGAAACAAATCAAAACATTGTTTAGAAATGTGCTTTTAGTTTGCTAGATTGACATATACTGAATTCATTTTTAAACAGATGGGTTTATTGGTGTTAAAATAGACCAGTTATGCTATTTTCGACCACCAGGCTGCCATGTTTTTGTAGGCTGCTATGTTTTTGTGTTTATACTTTTTCAGAACGACAACGATAAGTCTGATGTCGGACGACACTGTGACAACTGTCTGCAGACATGTCAATAGGTGTAGTATAAACCAGCCTCTGGTCTTGAAATCTTTGGTTGTTTAGTACACTACCGTGCTCACTCTGTTTAGCACATGGCCTCCCGGGCTAAGGCTTGAAGAGGGTGTGAATGATGCTGAATGGGTGTAGACAAAGAAGAGCTCTCCAGTAGGTGTAGTAAAACATTCAAGGGCCATTTTCTCCAAAGTGGGATTACAAGTTAATTCACTTTTAAAGCAGAATTACCTTCCCATTGTTCCTCAACTGTAGTGTATGATATACCATGTTCTAGCTCTGAGTCTCTACTTTTATCCAATGTAAAAAAAAACACCATTTCAAATTTTGCAACATAAGACCAAATCGAGCCGGTCGGTCACAATTGAACATGCAAAACATGCATAACAAATCCCAGCGTATTGTCTCGTGTGACCCGGGACTGCTTAAAGATAAGCCAAAAATACACGACCAATCAAAGGTGATACAGTAGTCGGTTAGATGTCTTTCCTCTGCAACACCTGTTCATGTAAACAAACAAAACAAACACAGCTGCGTTTGGAGTTCAAGGAAGAAAAGTTGGGAAATCGTGGACAGTTGGGAAATGCTCACCCGAGATTCACTCTGTTTTTACTAGAGCAACATCCATATTATAGTTTGTTAATGTGTTTGGATAGCAGTACATATTAGTGCACTGTAGACAGTACAGAGAAAAGGGGGAATTGGCTTGAAATCCAAGACCTCAGTTTTGACTCTTACTGCCTTGATTTTCTAAGTATAGCCTACATTGCATTGCATTGTCTATACTTGGAATGTCTGTAATATAAGTTATGTTTCTGGCATATGCATTCTGGTGCATAGAAACAGCGTCCCTAGTGACACATTAACTTGGGGAGGGGGTTGGGGGAAAATATCACCCATTAAGACAATTTAATGATGAGAAGATAAAAACAACAGTGTTTGATTGACAAGCGCAGGTTGCAATTAGTGCACTCTGACGGAGTGTGTGTGTGAGCGAGTGTGCGTGCAGTGATCTGGATCCGTGATCCGGTGATTCTGATCCGGCACAGAGGGAACGGGTAGAGCCGAGTGGAAGGCACCACTGCCAGATGGCATCCTCACAGCAACCCCCCCCCCCCCCCACCCTCCTCACCCCACCCTCCTCACCCGCACTCGACCATGCCAATGCCAGCCCAACTGCCTAATGGAATGCTCATCATCTTGTCAAACCATCTTATCTCAACCCAGTTTAATTAACTGGTGTTTTGTTATTCCATAAAACTACTTGATATTGTTCCTGCAATCTCATCATTATTTCTGGAGTCTGCCTAGAGTATCAGGACTGGGCTCTGTTTTGAGAAAGTGGATCCTATACATTGCATGTATACTTTACATAAACTTCTTAGAAATCAGAGGGTACATCAAAAACTATGTTTGAAAGCTAATGCCTGATTTCCATGTGCATCCCAGAGGTATAATGAGAAATCGCAGCCAACAGTAGAACAGACACACACCACTTCTGACATCCAGCGCATGCAGGATTCTTCCATAGCCTCAAATGAACGCGCCCTTGATATAATTCTCATGAAAGTTCAATCAATTTTTCCTTCCTTTGCCTGCAGCAGTGTATCAAACAGTCTTCATCAGCCTCCTTTCCCTCTCTGAGGTTCAGGATTAGAGGGAAGCCTACAGGGGAAAGAGGGTTGGCGGGGGAACGTTGAGTCTGAACATGCTTGGGCCTTGAGGTCTATAGGCAATGGGAATGCCCTCTAGATCACTTGTGTCAAAATGGAAGACTAAAGAAAGGAACGAAGCAACTGTAATAATGCATTATGATTGAGCTCGTGTCATTATCCCAAAAATATGTAAATTCAGTGGTTAGTTGCCCACGTTAAATGTGGTAGTGTTAGGACTAGTCATGGTCCTTGGGGTTGGGCTGGGTCCATTGGTATGTGAGGGGCGACCAACAGAGGAGTACAGTGGTGTTCGAGGGAGAATTAGGCTCCCATGCATGTGTCTGGTAATTCACGTTGGGATCTGAAAGGTAAAAGTGCCGGTTAGCAGATGTCATTGGTCAACTGCATTGGGATGTGAAAGGTTAGAGTACTGGTTAGCGAATCAGAAGGATCCTCTCATGTGGACCGTAATGAATGCTAGAGTTATCGTTAGGCAGACCTTGATGAAATACCCAGCCACAGAATCCTGTTCAACTGGCCTGTCTATGCCAGACATCATACAGACACTCAATCGACTGCTTTTATGCTTTACATTCTGCAATTTTGTACTGTCATTTGAACAATTACAGTATGCCCCGCCCTTCCACAAATCCCACATAAAATACAGTCTGAAACTACATATGAAAGCCTATGCAGACATGCCTTCTAACCCCTCACCCCATCTACCTACCTATCTCCCCCCTCAATCTCCCCAAAAAGCAATGCAAAACAAAATAATACCACTGGAAGTCCCCGCTGTGTGTGGTGTTGCTAAGGTTACCTACTCAGATGCCTCAAATTACTCTGGTAGAGAGTAGGTCTCCAGTCTGGGCCCCCAGGTGATTGTGTTGTGTCCATCCACGACTCTGATGTCACTTCATTTAGATTTACATCAGGTAGTAAATTATAATAATCACCCAGAGATCACCCAGAGACTCGCTTCATGTCTCTGTCTCTGTCTCTCTCTCTCTCTCATGCTTTCTCTCTCTCGGTTCAGGAGGAGCACGCCATGCTAGGAGCGCTCGAGCGGAAAATATTGCTGTCTAGATGTTTGTCCTGGGGGTGATGGAAGAGGCATTGTCTTGGGACCCTGTTGGGCCTGTAGTGAGCTGACGGGGACTGAGCCTGGCAGCTGGGTAGTGGGCTTTGTTAAGTGTCGGAGGATTAGGGTTCAGGACCCTGCTTTTCTTAAAATACACACTCTGATCACAGACACCCATGTTCCAGGGAGGGTCTGGGGTTCAGTGCTGCACTGTCCAAATTACTTTTGTTTTTGTTTCTTTTTTTTTCTTTTCTTTTTCTCTCTCTCCTTGTTATGACCCTCCCGCCCCCCATTCGACTGTTGGAGAATGCCCTCCAGCCCTTAGCCCACCCCAGGGACCACCACAGACCAGTTTTCCATTATCTTAAACAGAGTATTTAACCTACAAACATCTCCATGCAAAAGTAAAACAGCTGTGATGCCCCCAATACACACAGAAACATGTTAATTTGCCGTCATGATGTAATGCGAGTGCTCTTGGAATAAACAAATAGACACTATTTTTTTGATGTGTTCGTTTCTGTTTTCTTTGATGTCAGACAGCTGTGATGCCCCCAATACACACGCACACACACACACACACACACACACACACACACACACACACACACACACACACACACACACACATACACACACGCACACGCTCAAAAGTACACACTTAATCCAGACCTGATTGATGAGCTTAACCCTTGTATGTGGATCTGTATATACGTGATGGTGGCGTACTTAGCT
>NC_048565.1:71555437-71592937 GCF_013265735.2 Oncorhynchus mykiss
TTTTCCACATTAGCTAGTTTTGTGCTTCTTATTTATCCCAAGAGTACAGAAACCATATAATGTGTCCCATTGATGTATGAATGTGTTATGCAGTCTTAATATTAACCTGTCCTCTTGTTTATAGCATGAAGATGACGGCAGGCTTCACGAGACAGTGGGAATTGTGACGGACAGGACATGAACCATGTGTGAGTAGTGATGATTCGTAGTAACATTTCAGAACATGAAAGAGAGAGAGAGTCAGTAGATGAGAGGCTCTGAAGACTAGCAGAGAGAGAGAGAGAGAGAGAGAGAAGGGTGAAAGAGGAAAATATGTAGAGAGGAGAGATAGTGGTTAAGAATGAGAGAGAGAGAGAGAGAGAGAGAGAGAGAGAGAGAGAGAGAGAGAGAGAGATTTCCGATATGACTGGGCACTCCTAAAGAAGAATCAACGGGTATTTAAGACTGCAGCCCTACCATAAGGGTCTAAACCAAGAGGTTAACAATGACAGCATACTGTCTCACTTCCAACCGACGCAATACATTATAATCCCACCGCCACTCTCTCACAATGGGATTTTCTCTCTTCTGTTTTTCTTCATTTTCTTTTTATATTGCTTCATGAGCAGAATGAACAAACATACGGTACCTCCTCCTCTCCTCCCTCATTGCAAATATGTATTTTCCTTCCTTTCATTCACTCATTCTCATTCTCTCTCTCTCTCTCCCTCCCTCCCTTCATCCCTTGCTACCTCCTCTGTGTATGCCATCCAACAAACATTACATTGTTTGGCTTGACAGTGTTTGTTTGAAATGTGTGACACAATTCATTCATGACACTGATGTTCAGAACAAATAAGGTTATGGGTTGCATGGCTATGGCTGTATGCCTACTGTAGTCTGCCTTTGTAAATGGCATCATGTGAGTGCATCACACACAAACACACACACCCACTGCATGCACATGATTGCCCACGCGTGCGCGCGCACACACACACACATACACACGAACACTATCTCTTTCTCTCTCTGTGCTGTGATTCCTCCCAGCTGGGTTGTGAGGTCAAAGGCTGGTCAGTGGTTCTCTGCTGGTCTCTCTGGGGGTCTCAGATGAAGTGGTCAGCACTTGACAGGTACCAGACTCCAGTGTGTATTGGGTGTGTGTGTGTATGTGTGTGTGTGTGTGTGTGTGTGTGTGTGTGTGTGTGTGTGTGTGTGTGTGTGTGTGTGTGTGTGTGTGTGTGTGTGTGTTCATGCGTGCGTGCAATGGTGCTTTAGCCAGGAGGGCAGATCGGCCCTGTGCTGCAGAGCATGGAAGGAACAAAGCCACAGGGACAACGAGTCAATGACAACTCTCTTCCTTCGCTGTCTCTCAACCACTTCCTCCCTCATTCTTTCCCTGCCTGTCTCTCTGCACTTGCTTCTCACTCAGACTCATACTTTTTATTTCCTTGAATCTCTCTTTGCCCTCCCTCTTCCCTCCCTCTTCCCTCTCTCTTCCCTCTCTCTTCCCTCTCTCTTCCCTCTCTCTTCCCTCTCTCTTCCCTTCCTCTTCCCTCTCTCTTCCCTCTCTCTTCCTTCTCTCTTCCCTTCCTCTTCCCTCTCTCTTCCCTCTCTCTTCCCTCTCTCTTCCCTTCCTCTTCCCTCTCTCTTCCATCTCTCTTCCCTCTCTCTTCCCCTCCTCTTCCCTCTCTCTTACCTCTCTCTTCCCTCTCTCTTCCCTCTCTCTTCCCTTCCTCTTCCCTCTCTCTTCCCTCTCTCTTCCCTCTCTCTTCCCTTCCTCTTCCCTCTCTCTTCCCTCTCTCTTCCCTCCCTCTTCCCTCTCTCTTCCCTCTCTCTTCCCTTCTTCTTCCCTCTCTCTTCCCTCTCTCTTCCCTCTCTCTTCCCTTCCTCTTCCCTCTCTCTTCCCTCTCTCTTCCCTCTCTCTTCCCTTCCTCTTCCCTCTCTCTTCCCTCTCTCTTCCCTCTCTCTTCCCTTCCTCTTCCCTCTCTCTTCCCTCTCTCTTCCCTTCCTCTTCCCTCTCTCTTCCCTCTCTCTTCCCTCCCTCTTCCCTCTCTCTTCCCTCTCTCTTCCCTCTCTCTTCCCTCCCTCTTCCCTCTCTCTTCCCTCACTCTTCCCTCGCTCTCACACACACACACACATGTAGCCTGCACACAGTCCGACCTCTCTGACAACAAGTCCCCTGTATGTCCCTGCAGTAGATGGTAAAGAAGACAGTGTGTGAGATGTGGCACGTTCAGCAGCGTGTGTAATCTTCCATAAGATGGTTAGAGATTACACAGGGGTGGGAGTAATTCCACTGGGACTGGGGGCTACCCCGCTGTGTTTGCATACAGTCAGTGGGATCCTGGAAGCCGTACATTGCCACCATACAGATGGACACCGTTGCCTGGATCATTTAAGGGGAGAATTCCTCCGCTTTTTTCAGGACGCTGATTCCGCCATTCGTATGCGCCGTCACGGTCCCTCGTCGCCCGGCCCGGCCTACGTACACTGTGAACGCCACAGCGATTAATTGCTCAGGGTTTAAGTTGTAGAGCTAGTTGGTTGACCAAAGCCGGGGAGAGGGTTTGTTCTCACCACTGCTATCTAAATGAAATTGTCTTTATCCCCGCGGAAAAAAGGAAATGGGAATGAAAAATAATATTTGTTAGATCAAAAAAACATGACATTTTTTTAAACACCATCAAACAAACTTGTCTTCAGACAGACTGAGGCAGTCTTTCTTTCTTTTTTCTTTAATTAAGAAAGCATTTTTTTTATTAAACCAGATGAAAAGGCAACATTAATTCAAACAGTACAGTCGTATTGGACTACTACTAATCTTTTGGTAATTATTTTTTAATTGAATCTTTTGAACACAAAAGCCCTGAGCAGATGCTTGCATTACTTGAGTCCCCCATCGCACTCCGCGCCTTGTATGCTAGACGATGCTCGGCCGTGTGTGAGCAAGAGATGGGGGGAAGTTGAAGAGAAAGAGAAGAATTAAAAAGTGGAGAGGAAGGGGGAAGGAGGGAGGTAGAGTGGACCGGGTGGCAGTCTGTGGAGGTGTAACTTCTGCATAAATGAAAAGCTCAGCAGTCACACACACATGCAAACACACACACACACGCAGTCTTGCTCCACACACGCACACACACACACATTCAGCTGTCATAAATCTGCTGATACACTCAGTATGTTCTAAATGGAGGGGTCATTCAGTTTGAATCGAAACACAGATTGGTGCTTTTTTACCTCCATGTTTTTCCTTCCTTCTCCCTCCAGGAAGTGTCTGGACAAGCATCAGCTCCAAACTTCAACATCTGTAGAGTGCTGATTTGCTGAAGTACATATGATTAGTCTGTATTGTACTGTTCTTTAAGTCTATTAGGTGGACCTGCTGTAAACTGGTGGGGCTTTGGGCACAAAAATATCTCATTTTTATGGTGAAACTAGATGTTGTTCTGACATGTGATCTGCTCTGTAAGTGAGAAATTCGGGAAGTGAGTTCTCAAAGTACTTAAGACGGCCTGATAGATGCGAAGAGAGCTTGGAGAGCAGGCAAATAGGGCTGGTCCATAACAAAGAGACATATTTCACTGTACTCAATGCAACAGCACATGGCTGTTAATCATGTAAAGTCCCCGTCAAACCTAGCCCAAGCAGCCTAAATCACATTACTCATGCATTCTGAGTATGTGTGACTGCAGGACGGTATGGGACAGGATGGCTGTATCTGAGGGACTGCTCTATACCAGCTCAGACATTGGCAGAATAAGAGCTGTCTGATATCTGACACACACACACACACACACACACATGCGCGCACACGCATGCGCGCACACACACATACCCACACAAACACACACACATGCACACACACACACACACACATACACACACACACACACACACACACGCACACACACGCACACACACACACACACACAAACACACACACACACACACACACACACACACACACACACACACACACGCATACACTCACAAACACACTCACTCACTGATAATGTGCCTTCCACTGGCATACATTTGTAAACCACCCGAATACACCTACAGTGTAGCACATCAATACTGTAAAGTTTACCTGCAGTTTGGAAGGAAATCTGGAGGGTGAATATGCAACATCAAGAGATGCTGCTACCTTTACTAGGGACTTCCTATAGAATAAGTGTAGACATAAGAAAAGTATTTCAGATAGCTGCATGTACATAACATTGGAAATAAAGAGGGTAAATTAATGAATATAATGTTTACGGTCTTCGTATTTTAAGCAGTAGAAGTCCAAAGGTCAAGCTCAGCACTTCCTCAGACCAATAGAGAGCTTGTATGTTGTGTGTTTGTAGGCTTGTATGTTTTGTGCTTGTCACTCAGTTTGGACGTGAATGGGAGAAAAAGAGAGAGAGAGAACGACAGAGAGAGAGAGAGATAGAGACAGAATTAGACAGAAAGAGACACAGAGAGTGACAGAGACAGAAAGAGGCAGAGAGAGAGAGAGACAGACAGAAAGACAGACAGAGAGAGAGAGACAGAGAGCGAGACAGAGAGAGAGACAGAGAGAGACAGAGAGAGAAAGAGAGAGAAACAAAGAGAGACAGAGAGAGAGACAGAGAGAGAGAGAGAGAGAGAGAGAGAAACAGAGAGAGACAGTGAGACAGAGAGAGAGAAACAGAGAGAGACAGCGAGAGAGACAGAGACAGAGAGAGAGAGAGAGAGAGAGAGAGAGACAGAGAGAGAAACAGAGAGAGACAGTGAGACAGAGAGAGAGAAACAGAGAGAGAGAGAGAGAGAGAGAGACAGAGAGACAGTGAGACAGAGAGAGAGACAGACAGAGAGAGAAACAGAGAGAGACAGTGAGACAGAGAGAGAAACAGAGAGACAGTGAGACAGAGAGAGAGAGACAGACAGAGAGAGAAACAGAGAGAGACAGTGAGACAGAGAGAGAGACAGAGAGAGAAACAGTGAGACAGAGAGAGACAGTGAGACAGAGAGACAGAGAGTGCACTTGGATTGGAGAGGACAGAGACAATGAGAAAGAGTGACAGTGAGAAAAAGAAGTGTTTGCCAGATAATACATAGACAAATAAACAATTAAGTAAACGACCTTGAAAGAAGTCACCTGTCCTCGGAACACAGCCCGTCAACAGCTTGTCAGGGAAATGAATGGTTTGTTGCTGTCACCTGTGACTACGGCTGAGGTCTCTGAACCCAGTCTCAAAGAAACTAAAAGGATTTTTCACATGTATACGCATAGTGATTATCTTTTGACATTGGAAAAACAGAGGTACAGATAAAATGTAAGCTCAACCTGACATATCTTAGAATTGAAGGCAATATGAGTCTATTTATTCACCAAAATAACCCATGTTATGTTTCATGCATTAGAAAATGTTATCTTTTTAGATACTTCCAAGACATACTTACAAATCAGTACTTGAAATATAAATATTACATTTCTGTGAGTGTAGGATTTTGATGTGCAAAGAGCAGAACATTCATGTTGGACAAAGGATATCCAGGGGCCATTTTTATTATCTGTCTGTGTGTCTCCACCCCTGTCTTTCTGTCTCTCCACTCCAGGTGTGAGTAAAGAGCTCACCCCTACAGCATATTCTCATTCCACTCAGTCAAAGTAAAATACCACTAAAAATAAACATTTTGGTATTTGTTTCATTAGTCCACTTAATACAATCCCCAAAATGTTTTGCATGTCAGCAATCAAGTTTCCAAGATATAGAACTTTCGAAACAGAGCAAGACAGAATATTTACCTTCAGTTTATTGGGCTCTAAAACTGAGAACATTAGATTGAGAGGAATGAAGTAGGAGTGTCTGGATGTTGCATTGTATTGTTTATGTCGATAAAACTAATAAACAGTTTGAAGCTAGACAAATGTTCAAATGACATGGCTGCCATTACTTTTACAATTTTACAATTGTGTTTAGTTTGTTTACGGGCATATTTTTGGTGACATGCTTTATGTCGGATCTACAATATGCTTTTTTTGTGTGAATTTTACCCCCTTTTCTCCCCAATTTCGTGGTTGTTAGTAGTTACTATCTTGTCTCATTGCTACAACTCCCATATGGGCTCGGGAGAGACGAAGGTTGAAAGTCATGCGTCCTCCGATACACAACCCAACCAAGCTGCACTGCTTCTTAACACAGCGCGCATCCAACCCAGAAGCCAGCCGCACCAATGTGTCGGAGGAAACGCCGTGCACCTAGCGATCTGGTCAGAGTGTACTGCGCCCAGCCCGCCACAGGAGTCACTAGTGCGCAATGGGACAAGGATATCCCTACCGGCCAAACCCTTCCTAACCCGGACGACGCTTGGCCAATTGTGTGTCGCAACCTCCCGGTCGCGGCCAGCTTCGAGCCTGGGTTCGAACCCAGAGTCTCTGGTGGCACAGCTAGCACTGCAATGCAGTGCCTTAGACCACTGCGCCACCCGGGAGGACCTACAATATGCTTTTTATCATTACAATGTGATATTCACTTGTTAAAGTGCGATACATTAATTTGAAGGCGGTGGTGCTTTGTCCACTGTAGAATGATCTGATGACACAGAACATATTTAACACAACACCGTTTAAACATATTCATTGCCATTCTTCGAAAGCTGCTGCTTGCTTTTTGTTGAAAGGACTACATTATAATTCATATTCAATTGCTTAAGGGCCTATATGACTCCATAAATTGAATAATCTAAATTGGTGTTCTATTCTTCTATTCAGCCTCAATACTCACAACTGGACCCAGAACCAGAATTTAACAAATGTGTTCTTATTTCATGTAAGAGAAGTGTTAGATGGGTTTATATCACTACGAGACTCATATTACTGCTCTCCTTCTATTTCAAAATCAAGCCAAGAGCCAATAGCAGACATTATTCGAATAACATGACCACTTGCATTCTGAAATTGACTCTAAATGCAAACAGGCATATCTGTGGACAGCCAAATCATTTGCTGATTTTTTTTGTGGGTTGAGGGGGCTTTCTTCAAATTTCACACTGTGTGTTGTGCTTGGATGAAAATGACAAAAATAAATGAAAGCGAGAGAAAGAAAGAGAGGGAGAGAGAGAAAGAAGGAAAGAAAAAAGAAAGAGAAAGAAATAGAAAGAGAAAATCAATAGTGAAGACATAGCTGGGGGCTTACATATTACATTTTGCATAGATGTTGGCCTTAATTTGCCTTTGATCTCAGTCCTGGGATGACTCACTGAAGCCATCCTCGTCAGCCAATCCGGGGGAGGGTGGGATGGATGGAGGGACGCAGACCACAGCGCCTGGATGCCAGGGCTGGCCTTTCTCTGGCGCAGAAGTCTGCAGACTCACTGTGGAGGAATGTACTTTCTTGTCTAGCCCCAGACAACCCAAACTACGTTTCTAACCCCAGGCAGCCTACACAGAGGCTGGAACGGGTGCTCTTGCTGGCCAGGACATGCATACACCCCAGTCCAACTGTACATACCTCCCCATACAGCTGGTTGAAATACTCAACAGATACTTTTCGGTCAAAGATCAAGACTTCTGAAACTGACGGGATACTCTCCACACATAGGTGATGATGTAACCAATGGTAACATGTTCAATGGCCAGACAAGGTTTTCATTTTCAACAACTATTTAACACGGCTGTCTCGACACAACTCCATAGAAACAAATTCACACAAGCTAAACTGAATTTAAGGTGTTCCAGAAACTGTGAATATGTTCAATTAAAATGTTGGTTCAAAAATAGCACGGCCATGATTCAATCACTTTTAAACAATTTCTCCACACTCACCTCATAGCAGCTGTGTGGACTTTTGGAGTGCGATTACCTGCTGCTCTCTAATGACACTCAGGATTAGATTGCACTGCCATAGTCGCTGATTAAAAATCACATTAGGGCCCGGCCCCCCAAAAAAAGACGAAAGAGGAATAGCATGAAATAATAAATGAAGACATGAAAGTAATTACTAGATAAAGGAGTTTCACAGAGAAAAGAGAGGAGGATTCGTCATCTCTTCCCTGCACAATACCATTGTTCCAGAGACATTCAAAAGTCACAGTGTTATTAATGATACCGGATTTACAACATACATTTTTCTCTTGCAACTTCTCAACCGATTTTACATGCGCAAACTTTTCTGTTATCGCACCCTGTAGGTCTCTAGAGAGGTGTGGTGGCTCATGGGTACTTTAGGGTGAAGAGAGAGGATTTCACAGCTGTGGATGTCTTTGTAGAAGTTTGGTAACTGTGGAAAGACCGTGGAAAGCTGTGTCCTGTCCGTGGCATGGATGCTTGGGGAGCTTATGAAGATTTTTTGAGCAGGTTTAAGTAAATAAAGGTAAATAAAGGTAAATAAAGAAATCTCGAAAGGTAGCGTGTACTCTCTCTTTTTTTTACACCACAACGTTGCAGTCCATTGGCATGATGCGCTGTTACACATGCAGTGTGATGCATCGAGCACAGAAAATTGTGGAGCTAAGCAAATATTGACTTCAATTCCTGAGCTTCAGATTCGTACCACATTCTACATTTTCCACTCGGTACCCGTAGTAGTAAGGCACCTATGTTCGTGCTAATACAGGGTGACAAGTGAAAAGCTGTTTTCAGACAAGTCTACTGCCCCAGTTTCCACTGTAGCTGCTTTTCTGTGGTACGTCGGCCAAACCAACAACATATCACCGTCCAAAGGACAGGACAATGTTTTCATTCTCATTTGAACATTTCTCTGTTCATAGTTGAATTTGATATTATTTGAGGCTTATGTCTAATCGTCTAGACGGTAAATATTGCACCCTTTTCTTGCGGTGGCATAATGGCTGGGTAACTTTAGAGGAGCACGTTAAGTGGTGTTCTACCACCGGTTCCCAGCAGCTCTATACTGGTCTAATGTGCCAGCCGTCATGAAGATGAAAGATTTGCTAGATACCACCGTCTGGAGCATTCTAACACCAGTCCTTATGAGAAACAGACCTCATGAGTGGCTCAGTGTCAAATATCACTTGAATAAGTACAGTAATGACACACAGTCCACAATGATGGAGGACTATTCAAATCAGACAGTATTTCATTTTTTTCCAGCAGAGTTGTCCAGAGTTGAACCTGGTAGCCAGGTCTGTGTAAGGGGAGAACAATTAACAACTGCAATTATTGATTTTCTTGATAAAGTTCCAGTACTAAAACTGTTCGTCTTTTCGCCTACCAGTCACAGGAGCGCTGTGAATCATCACTCTTTGACATGTCATAAATTCAACACTGTTATTTTAGGGTATGGCTCTATTCCATAGTTTATCAGCCATTTCATACATCTTATTCATTCGTGTCATGATACATTTTTCTAACTTAATACTCCATACAACTGTCCTTTGCATTTATTGTAGGTGAATTAGTATGCAGTCAGAAGAATCTCCCCCCCGCCCCCCAATGCCCCCACCCCACCCTATCCCCTAACTCCCTAATGATGAAATGAATTACACTGTCTTTAATCATATTAACGCTAACTAAAACGACAGCGCTTTGTTCGTGTCAAAGACAAAAGGAGAATAGAAGAACATCTAAACTACAATGGGACCCCAATCCCTCTCAGCGAATTACGTTAATTCTAATAAAACTGCATTACGCTTTTCATCAGAGAGAGAGAGAGAGAGAGAGAGAGAGGGAGAGAGGGAGAGAGAGAGAGAGAGAGAGAGAGAGAGAGAAGTTTGATTTGGACTCTGTTAACAGCTTGATCTACAGCTACTGTGACATAACGTACGCTCTCATTCTTTACGGGGTGTTTTCAGTCGCTGACAGGGTTGGGTTGGGAGGTTGAAGCCAGTTGGTTGTCTACTCTAGACTGATTTCCCCTCCGATTTGATGGAGGGTGAGTCTTTAGCTTTTTAATTACAATTAGATTGCACAGCACTGTGTTAGCCCATGAATGTCAAACCCTATTACAAAGTTAATTGAACTGTGCAACAGCCTACTGTAACTAACCAAACTTTGACTGGAGTATATTGTAAATACTGTAATATATATATATATATATATATATATATATATATATATATATATATATATATATATATATATATATACACAGTATATTATTGCATTGTAATGCGTGAAATAACCCAATCTAATTTCTGGGCTTTGAAAAACAGGTGGTACATTTTTATCAAAACTTTTATGAATAACCTCCCTTTAAAAGGTTAGCGTCCCTTCATGAACTGGGCAGTGAGCTTCTCAGTGTCTTAGAGAAGGGGTATTAGACAAGCTGGGCACAACTTGGAGTTCAGGGCTATCATTTTAACAAGATTACCCTAAAGTCTTAAAACACAGGCTCAAGAATCCACAAACACACACACACACACACACACACACACACACACACACACACACACACATACACACACACACACACACACACACACACACACACACACACACCCACCCACCCACCCACCCACCCACCCACGCACGCCACACACACACACACACACACACACACACACACACACACACACACTCCAACACAGGCTGCTAGGGAATTGTTAAATGATTGGCCTAGTGCTTAATTCAATAATTTCTCCTTTTCCCCCCTTCGCCTCCCCTCATTGATGAAGCCAGTTTAAGGAAAGTGATATTTTGCATATCAGACTAAGTGCTCTTAATAACCCCCAGCTTGCACCATGTTAAAAATTAATAAATAAAAAACGAGGGGAAAGTCTGATCTTGCCAGGGAAATAATTTGCTTCTCTTGAACCAATGATGGCATGCACTTCATGCAAATTGGTGTCTAGGGACAACAAAATCCCTATTAATACATATGCAGACTTCATAAAAAAAGAGAGGTGAAAAGGAGAGGGAGGGAGATGAAGGGGAGGAGCAGTGGATAACAAATAGCAAGTCAGCACCATATTTTCTGTGTGAATTCACTGTCCGACATGACAGCTAAAGGTCCCCATCAGAGTGTTGTGAATACAGGGTTCTTGTGAGTGTGTGCGCATATGTATCGTAAATGTGCCTGTTGAGAATAAAAACAATCTACTGGAAGAAAAGAGGTCAGTTGAATGAGTTGTGTATGACTAATCTCTGTGATGGTACATTCTCTATGTCTAACCTGTGGTTCTGGGAAACGTGGTCCAGCCTGTGGCAGACATTTTGTGAGGCTGCCCATGCTCTGTGGGTGAGGCTGCCCATGCTCTCAGTCACACACACACACACACACACACACACACACACACACACACACACACACACACACACACACTGTGTCAGAGGCGCTGCAGAGAGATATGAGTACACATAGAATGCTGGTAAAGGGGTAGTGAGTAAGGCGAAACATTTGCTGATATCCCAACACAGAGCCAAAGGCTTTGGATGGTGAGCAAAAAGTCAGACACATGGAAAACCTTCAATATCATAGGTTTGGGGTCATCTCTCAGTTTCCCCTTATTGTATGGCTCACTTTCTCTGTCTGTCTGTCTGTCTGTCTGTCTGTCTCTCTCGCTCTCTCTCACTCTCTCTCTCTCACTCTCTCTCTCTCGCTCTGTCTCTCTGAGGGAGTTTTGAATCCCATCTCCTTATGCAGATCTCAGCGGGTCTTTCATGTGTCTCTGCAATGTTCTTCTCAGAGCACCCCTCCTTTGTATTGTTTTATTATTTATGCATGGGGCCAGGCATAAGCAGCTCCCGCATTAAGACAGATGGGGGTGGGGTGAGAGACCTTCATATTCTGTTTCAGGAACATCTTACAGAGCCGACGAGTTCAAACATTGCCAACCAAATGCAAAAAAAAAAAACGAAAGGAATGAAAGAAGTTGAAGAAGAAGGAAATGACAAGACACTGGGGGTAGGTGCGGCAGTGTCTGAGTCCTGGAACAGACGGAGATGAGAAGATGTGTGAGAGAGGCCAATGAAAGAGAGCAAAGGGAGAAAGAAGAAAACAACACACAGCAGAGCCTGCAGACAGTTGGTAAAACTTTTCAGTTTTTCTCTCTCCAATCCCATTAAGTATAGATTTCACTTTCAGGGTGGTGAGTGAGGGATGGGAGGATATGATTTGGGGTTCTGGGTGACATCGGGAGCCTGATAATGATTTTTCCAGCCCTGATATGCATGTGTTTGTATACTTGACACTGTGTGTTTGTGTCAGTGTGTATGTGTAAGCATGTGTGTTTGAATGTGAAAGGATCCGGCTTATTCAAACGATAGGCATCTCTATCTGTAAGAATGCTTTCCATTCACACAACACACAGTATTCTACCACAGCACGTCTCATGCACACAGTCCTAGCCTATCAGTATGCTACAAAGCATCGCCCCCCAATTGTCATGTAGTAAATCAGTGCTGATCTGTAGTGATTGAAAGACACAAGACTGCAGTAAGGTTTAGGCATGCAGTACGCTTAGAATTATTCACATCATCCTGCATGCCAGTGTCTGGACTCTAGTGAACCCCATCAGCTATCCCCTCATTGGACAACACATGACATTGAGCCACCCATCTCTCTCCTCTGGGCCATGCCTTGCCCGTTTATTGGCACTTTAGCGATGGGCACGCTAAACTAAAACGGATGTCCGTAATGCCCGTCTGTGCCCGCTACATCATTCCTCATTAAAGCTGTGCCCAGCTCTGATGCTGTGCCCCAAACCATCGCTACACAATGGCAAAACATCGCAGCCAATAAAGGCCTGTGTGTGTGTGTGTGTGGGTCCGTTGTCCTCCTCATCCTCTGTAAGGGAATTTGCCCCTCAGCATATTCAGAATGACTCAGTATCAAATGCATACTCCAAACAATGTGCCAGTCAATGTGCCTGTATGTATGTATGCATGTATGCATGTATGTATGTATGTATGTATGTATGTATGTATGTATGTATGTATGTATGTATGTGTGTGTGTGTGTGTGTGTGTGTGTGTGTGTGTGTGTGTGTGTGTGTGTGTGTGTGTGTGTGTGTGTGTGTGTGTGTGTGTGTGTGTGCGTGCGTGTGTGTGTGTGTGTGTGTGTGAGTGAGTGAGTGAGTGAGTGAGTGAGTGAGTGAGTGAGTGAGTGAGTGAGTGAGTGAGTGAGTGAGTGAGTGAGTGAGTGAGTGAGTGAGGGTGGGAGTGATAGAGGGAGTGAGTGAGTGAGTGATAGAGGGAGGGAGTGAAAGAGAAGGAGAGTGATAAAGTGTGATAGATATTAGGAGGAGAGTGAGGAAGTGTAGGTATTATGTTTCAATAAAACATGTTGTTTCACAGATGTTTCAATCCTTACTGTATTTCTCTTATTTTAATCCTGGTACGTTCCATGTCTACAATCTAATAAAATCTCCTCCCTCTCCCCTCCCACGACACTGTCATCATTGGGTATCTCCCATGAGTAATGTGTTAGTCAAACTCCTCATCAGTATCTCTTTTCTCTATCTCACCTCTATCGCCTTTTCATAGAGACATGAAATAATGGAATTATTCTATATGACATCTCCTTGGAACAATACGATATCATTTGTCAATTACTTTTCTTGCTACAATATCTTCATTAATAAGTACATTCCCAACCGGAAGCCATGGATTATGGGCAACATCCGCACAGAGTTAAAGGCTACAGCTGGCGCTTTCAAGGAACAGGACACTAATCCAGACACAGAAATCCCGCTATGCCCTCTGACGAACCATCAAACAGGCAACGCATCAATGCAGGACTAAGATTGAATCCTACTATACCAGCTCTCTCTCAGATGTGGCAGGGCTTGCAAACTATCACAGATTACAAAAGGAAACTCTCGCTGCGAGACAAGCAACACTGAACCATGCATGAGAGCACCAGCTGTTCCAGATGACTATGTGATTGTGCTCTCTGTAGCCAATGTCAGTAAACAGGTTAACATTCACAAGGCCGCTGGGCCAGACGGATTACCAGGACGCATACTCAGAGCATGCACTGACCAGCTGGCAAGTGTCTTCACTGACATTTTCAAACTCTCTCTGTCTGAGTCTGTAATACCAACATGTTTCAAGCAGACCATTATAGTCCCTGTGCCCAGGAATTACTATCACCCCATAGCACTCACATCTGTAGCCATGAAAAACTTTGAAAGGCTGGTCATGACTTACATCAACACCATCATCCCAGACACCCTGGACCCAGTCCAATTTGCATACCGCCCCAACAGATCCGCAGATGACACAATCTCTATTGTACTCCACACTACTCTTTCCCACCTGGACAAAAGGAACACCTATGTGATAAAGCTTTTCAGCAACTAAGGCTCAGCATTCAACATCATAGTCCCCTCCAAGCTCATCACTAAGCTAAGGACCATGGGACGGAACACCTCCCCCTGCAACTGGATCCTGAACTTCCTGACGGGCTGCCCCCAGGTGGTGAGGATAGGCAACAACACATCCTCCATGCTGACCCTCAACACAGGGGCCCCTCAAGGGTGCATGCTTAGTCTTCTCCTGTACTCCCTGTTTGCCCACGACTGCGTGGCCACGCACAACTCCAACACCATTATTCAGTTTACCAACAACACAACGGGGGTAGGCCTGATCTCCAACGACAATGAGGGTGGAGGTCAGAAACCTGGCAGTGTGGTGTCAGAACAACATCTCCCTCAACATCAACAAGACAAAGGAGCTGATTGTGGACAACGGGAAAAGGAGGGCCGAGCATGCCCCAATTCACATCGTCGAGGCTGTAGTGGTGTGGGTCGTGAGCTTCAAGTTTCTCTGTGTCCACATCACTAAGAATCTATTATGGTCCACACACACCAACAGAGGGCACAACAACGTCTCTTCCCCTTCTGGAGGCTGAAAAGATTTGGCATGGGCCCTCAGATGCTCCACTGTCTGCATCAACGTTTGGTATGGCAACTGCTTGGCATCCAACCGCAATGCGCTACAGAGGGTAGTGCATACAGCCCAGTACATCACTGGGGCTAATCTTCCTGCCATCCAGAACCTCTATACCAGGTGGTGTCAGAGGAAGGCCCTAAAAATGGTCAAAGACTCCAGCCACCTAAGTCATGGACTGTTCTCTCTGCCACCGCATGGCAAGCGGTACCGATTCACCAAATCTGGAACCAACAAGACCTTGAACAGCTTCTACCCCCAAGCCAAATGACTGCTAAATAATTAAATAATTAATTAATAGCTACCCAGACAATCTGCATTGATCCTGGTTGCACAAACGTTTTTGTCTCATCACATACGCTGCTGCTAATGTTTATTGTATGTCACTTTATTCCTAGTGTTGGGGTAGGTTCCTTGTTCCTTGTCAATCATTTGCTTATTGGTGAAATCAACAATCAGACAATATCTTTAAGCAAATCAATCATTCATGTATTAATGCATTTGCAGACAGAAGTTGACAATGGGAATATAGCAAGCATGTCTCCGAGTAAGTTCTGCAAAATAGGAAAGAGTCCAAGTTGCTTTATTATGCTTGCAGTCAACCCCTAGTGATGTAACTGCCTACATCAACACCTTCTACTCATGAGACCAAGCCCATGCATAAACAGTTATACAAACAATAGTTCCAGTGTTTTCTAAGGTCTCAGCAGTAATTGGTCACTCCCCAACTTGCTTTATAGTGGTATGTCTGACTAGTCTCTTATCTCTTTCACTCCCCTGCAGGGTTCTGTGACTGATTCTCTTTTAGCCTTGAGGCGCTTTCTCACACCCTGTTTTGACTGCAATAACTCACACATCTCTCAGACCGTTTCTTTATAAGAGGCAGAGACTAGAAAAGAACTGTGGAACAATATTAAACCTTATAATGCATATATATTGTTAATCAGTAGTCTAGGACCGTATAAATTTAGTGAGGGAGGGGTATTATAACCCTCCCCTTCTATTAATACTAATCAATTATTATAATACATCAATAATTTGGTGCAGCCCCTATCATGACCCCAAGGTGAACCTAATCACTAGTTAGTTATATATACAGTTAAAGTCTGAAGTTTACATACACTTAGGTTGGAGTCATTAAAACTTATTTTTCAACCACTCCACACATTTCTTGTTAACAAACTATAGTTTTGGCAAGTCGTTGAGGACATCTACTTTGTGCATGACACAAGTAATTTTTCCAACAATTGTTTACCGACAGATTATTTCACTTATAATTCACTCTATCACAATTGCAGTGGGTCAGAAGTTTACATACACTAAGTTGACTGTGCCTTTAAACAGCTTGGAAAATTCCAGAAAATGATGTCATGGCTTTAGAAGCTTCTGATAGGCTAATTGACATCATTCGAGTCAATTGGAGGTGTACCTGTGGATGTATTTCAAGGCCTACCTTCAAACTCAGTGCCTCTTTGCTTGACAACATTGGAAAACCAAAATAAATCAGCCAAGACCTCAGAGAAAAAAAATTGTAGACCTCCACAAGTCCGGTTCATCCTTGGGAGCAATTTCCAAATGGCTGAAGGTACCACGTTCATCTATACAAACAATAGTATGCAAGTATAAACACCATGGGACCACGCAGCCACTCAGGAAGGAGACGCGTTCTGTCTCCTAGAGATGAACATACTTTGGTGCGAAAAATGCAAGGGACTTTTTACTAGGATTAAATGTCAGGAATTTTGCAAAACAAAGTTTAAATGTATTTGGCTAAGGTGTATGTAAACTTCCGACTTCAACTGTACATACCTACCTCAATTCCCTCGTACCCCTGCACATCGACTCTGTCGACTCTGTCCATTGCCAAGTTATCGTTGCTCATTGTGTATTTATTATTACTTTTATTTTTGATACATTTTATATATATTTTTAAATCTTCTATTATTTCTCTATTTTCTGTCTCTCTGCATTATTCTGAAGGACCCGTAAGTAAGCATGTCCCTGTCAGTCGTCATCTGTTCTTTACAAAGCATGTAACGAATACAATATTATTAGATTTGATATCATTTGAAACGGTTCTCTTGCTTTTCTGAAGTTGTAGTCTTTTAAAATGCATGTTCGACCATGTAAAGTGGATGTAAGCTCTTATTGATAGTGAAAAGAACATGTGCTTCATACCATTTAGATTTTTCTGTTTGTCTGCGAAGGTCTGGAAAAAAGGACGTGCAATATGTTTGTGTAACTTAGTATACATCTTTATTGTACCACATGCAGTCCGCACAGGAAATGTCACCAAAAAATATTGATAACTGTCCAACTGTTGAAACCAAAGTGCTATAGTTTGAACGTTAAGGGATTTTTTACTTATTAAATTCAGTACCCTGGTTCGGTTTCCTGAAACATTTGTGATAATTCTACAGGTTACGTCTTGCTTTCACAATAACAGTTTCAGGGTGCGATTTGCAGAATGCACATACAAAACACTAGCAAGCTAGCTGTTTTACAATGGGAGAAAAAGTTCCAAGCGAATCACACTGCCACATCACAATAGCTGGTATTCTGGTCCTAGAATCGCTACTCAAGCAGTTCCAAGGATTTGTGTCAGCCAGGGCTGGTTGCGTTTCACATATACTTTGTAGTGCGGATCAGGGTACCAGACCCTCCAGGATCCGGATTATACAGGGAATAATTGAAAGCGCTCTAAAAAAAAAATCCACGTTTTGTTGTGTTACAGCCTATATTTAAAATGGATTACATTTAGTTTTGTTTGTCACTGGCCTCCACAAAATAACCCATAATGTCAAATTGGGGACAATTTTTGGGGACAAATGAATTAATAATGAAAAGCGGAAATCTCTTGAGTCAATAATTATTATGTTATGCCATTTGTTATGGCAACCCTAAATAAGTTCAGGAGCAAGTCACATAATAAGTTGCATGGACTAACTCTGTGTGCAATAGTAGTGTTTAACATGATTTTTGAATGACTGCCTCATATCTGTACCCCCACATACAATTAATTATATGTAAGGTCCCTCAGTCAAGCAGTGAATTTTTCACAAGACTCAACCACAAAGACCAGGGAGGTTTTTTCCCAATGCCTCGCAAAGAAGGGAAGCTATTGGTACATGAGTGCAAAAAAAGAAGACATTGAATATCCCTTTGAGCATGGTGAAGTTATTCATTACACTTTGGGTGTATCAATACACCCAGTCACTACAAAGATACAGGCGTCCTTCCGAACTCAGTTGCCAAAGAGGAAAGAAACCGCTCAAGGATTTCACCATGAGGCCAATGGTGACATTAAAACAGTTATAACGTTGAATGGCTGTGATCAACAACATTGTGGCTACTCCAGAATACTAACCTAATTGACAGCGTGAAAAGAAAGGAGCCTGTACAGAATACAAATATTCCAACAAGGCACTAATACTGTGAAAAATGTGGCAATGCAATGTCCTGAATACAAAGTGTTATGTTTGGGGCAAATTCAACACAACACATGACGAGAGTACCACTCTCCATTTTTTCAAGCAAATGGTGGCTGCATCTTCAAGAAGACGGTTGAATGTTTCTGATTGGCCGAGTTACAGTCTTGACTTAAATCTGCTTGAAGATCTATGACAAGACCTTAAAATGGTTGTCTAGCAATGATCAACAACCAATTTGAAAGAGCTTTTATTAACCTTTATTTTACTTGGCAAGTCAGTTTAAGAACAAATTCATATGTACAATGACTGGCCAAACCCGGGCAACGCTGGGACAATTGTTGGCAATCCCAATCACGGCTGGTTGTGATACAGCCTGGAATCGAACCAGGGTCTGTAGTGACGCCTCTAGCACTGAAATGAGAGAATTAAAAAAATAATAATGGGTATATGTTGCACAGTCCAGGTGTGCAAAGCTCAGAGACAGAATACTTTCTGAAGGCACTGCACATAAAACAAGATGTAACAGGTAGCAACATCATCAGTGTCTTAATTTTAAAAAGCTGAACACACAAAAAAGAATAATCAAAATTGTGCTATTCCAACGGGGATCCTGAATCCAATTACGTTACAACGTCACAGCTACTGTAGCTCCTCTTACGGGCATAGAGAAAGACAGTCTGTTAGGTGTGTTAGCAGTCATTCTAATCCCATTCTTAAGAAAGCGCTGCATAGCACAGACAACTCATGTGCTATCCCCTCGATGAGCAAAGATATAGAAGAGATGATGAAAAATAAACATAATACATACATCTCAGGCTAGCCATCTCATTCATGGCATTTGAAGTAAAGTACCTGGATTTAAATGGAGTGGCTCCCGCCTTTATTCATCTATAGGTTAGGATCTCTCTGCTTCACTGCAATGTCAGACATTTCCATGTGGGAGGAGTTTACCTACTGACTGCATTAAGAGAGACTGTTAAATCTCACTCCTTGTCTATTACACACACACACACACACACACACACACACACACACACACACCCACACACACACACACACACACACACACACACACCACACACACCACACACACACACACACACACACACACTGGCAAATCTCTACTTCGTACTACTCTGGACCCCTCCAATGTCCAATAGTCAGGGTTCAGAGGTCAAGTCTCAGATTGTGTTAAGGATGATGATGATAATGATGATGATTATTATTATGGAGGTTGTGATATATGTTTTCTGTAAGTAACTTAGTATACTTTCTTGTTCTAATCAAATCTAACATTCCCCCATTTTTCAGATTAATGTTGGGTCTCGGTAGTAATTTCCTGAAAAAAGTTATTTCTCCACAACTATACTTTTGGAATGACCAATGTCCCATTAGGGATTTTAAGCCATTTACATAGATGATTCCAGTAATGCCATGCAAATATAATTTAATTCAAAGTTAATTCGGCTGCATTACTTTTTAATAAAGAAATGATAAATTATAATCTCCTCTGCAATTTAATCTATTTCTGCTCTTTCCTGCACTGCAATGTGTCCACTCATTGTCTTTCTAATAATTGGGAGAGAGGGAGAGAGAGGTAAAAATGTTATCTTATATTTAAATCTGTTATCTCAGAGCCGGGTTTAGATTCAGATGGAAATAAAGAGTGGAATAAATTGGTTTCATAGTTAGTATCATGTGGATATGGAGTGGCCTCTCCAGCCGTTTAGCCTCCAGTATTTTCTACCCTTTTATTTAGGTAGAGATTTTGCTTTTGATAATGTATTGATGTCCTCTAGAACTGCTTGTACTTCTTTTGAACTTAATTTGTCAGGTATAATGTGAGATATTCCAAGTGCAATATGCAGTACAGTATACATATACTCCAGAGGCCTAGAACACTTGAGTACATTCTGAGTCACGGTTGTATGTACGGATATTGTTCAAACTCAGACAGCTCGTTGGGCTGTGAATATAGGACATTTGTAACTAACGATGACTTTCAGTTCTACTGTATGGAATTAAGTATTTAGGGCGTTAACCTACTGTACGTTCTGATACCCTGTGCTGTGTATGGATGTGCACTCAAATTCTAACGTCACAGGCTATGAGTGTACTGTGTGAGTAAAGATGAGTTCACTTAGTGGGGGCTGAACAATGAAGAGGCACAGTGGTCTAGTCATTTATCCACTCAGACCAGGGTGGCGATGGGCTGTGTTTCATACTAATGCCGACTTGGCCGCAGCCCTTCTCATTGGCCCGATTATATGCTAAGCTGCTAATTAGCACATAGTCCGGGCTGTCATTACCGTCAGCAGGGCTGACAGCTCCCTAACCAGCCTTTCTACCAGCCTGCATAGGAACCAGACAGGGCTCTAACCAGGCTATTCATTTCACTTGAACCAGGTTGCGCATAGAGCTTTTGCCATGTCATTTATTGCTCTAGCCGGGTGTTGTACAAAACGTTATATAGGCTGTAGCCAGGCTGCTTTGTGTTTGAACCAGCCTGAATACTGTAACCCACTATAACCAGGCTATAACCAGGCCTCGATTCAGGAAGTGATTTGAATTTAAAATAATGTAAAAACGGAACAACTTTTGGAATAGATGTCTTCTCCTTTTCATTTTATTGAGAAGTCGTTTTTTTTTTCAATTATTGACTTGTAATTTCAGTTTAATTCCTAAATTGACGGACTTCAACTAGGATTGACCCAACCCTATTGGGAGATTTGTATGATTTTTGTGTACTGGATTTTAATAAGAAGGATAGTATTTAACCAGGCTGTCTACTGCTGTAACTAGGCAGTGCTCTTGAAGAAGCCACATCTGAACACTTCTAATCATAACCACTACAGCTGCTCTCTCCTATGAGCCTGCAGAATAGACAATAACGCTTCTTTGTCAAACAGGAAACAATTACATTTCAACGAATCATCTTCAGAGGCCTCTTTTATTTATGGAGTTGACCATTCTTCTAAGTGACCATGTAAAGCATAAAGGATGTTAATGCCATTAGTCGAACAAAGCCTAATCAAACAATATAATGTATTATATATTGTGGTTAAAAAAAGATTGGACATTGGGTGCTGCATATCCACTTAAAAACATATGCTAGTCGGAAGCAAGGACAAAAGATCAAACGTTGATTATATTCCAAAGCTCATTTTCTCAAAGATCATAATTGATTGGTTGATTATGCTTGTTCTTCCTACCTCAGAGGAGCTTCTTTAATAGCTTTATAATGCTGCTACAGACCTAGACGTGTAAAACTGAACCAATTAGAATGGTAATAGGGTCTAATTAACAAAAAAAATGATTTTCAATATAAAAGGAGGAGATAGCGAATTTGATTACTTAGATATTCATGAACTTTTTTCCCCTCCCATCCAGGAACCTTGCTCCCTTCATTTTGATGCATATTTTATCCCCACAGCAACATCACAATAATCGCAGACCTGAGAAAGGCTGTGGACATGACAGTAGCAAAGCCTTTCTTCTTCTTTAGGATATGTTCTTTTTAAACTCCTTTGTTTTAAAGGAATTCATAAATGCATAATGACCACACAAAAAAAGAGAAGGATCATGAGGTCAATTTGATGTTTTTCTTGTCTATTGATCATTTATGAAAATAATTAAAAAAATACATTTCAGAATATAATCACATCAATAGTATGTTTATACTGTAAATTCAAATGCAAACTTGCAGTTGTAGTAGAGTAAATGTTAAGCAGGCATTCATCAATAATTTGCAGCCATAGTGTGAGACAGACTAGGATCCCCGCTTATCGGCTGTTTCCCCCCCCCCCCCCCCCCCCCCTCTCTCTCTGTCTCTCTCTCTGTCTCTCTCTCTCGCTGTCTCTCTGTCTCTCACTCTGTCTCTCTCTCTGTCTCTCTGTCTCTCTGTCTCTCTGTCTCTCTGTCTCTCTCTCTGTCTCTCTCTCTGTCTCTCTGTCTCTGTCTCTCTCCCTGTCTCGCTCTGTCTCTCTCTCTGCCTCTGTCTGTCTCTCTCTCTCTGTCTCTCTGTTTCTCTCTCTGTCTCTCTCTCTCCATCTCTCTCTCCGTCTCTCTCTCTCTCTCGCTGTCTCTCTCTCTCTCCTCTTGCCTCAGGTCAGGTTAGAAGCTCCACTTAAGGCTCACACCACTGTGCCTGATCACCATATGTCTGTGTGTCTGTGTGTGTGTGCGCATCTTTGCTTAATGCACCCTTCTGAGCTTGTGTGTGTCTGTGTGTATGTCTGGTGTGTGGTGTGTTGCAATGTCACAACCTCATATCATTGTTGCTCCTGGCTAAAGTGTGCCACTGTATCAAGATGAAAACAAAACCAAAAGTGAGTGGAGGGGACATCAGGTAGCCGAAGCGCCTGCAGGCCGGCCATATGTTAACCTCAGGGAAAGCAGGTTTTCTGTTTACCTGGTTTACTCAGGGTCATGTCAGACTCATTTATGCAGAGCAGCAACATGGCTCCAGTGCCAAAACACCAAACATTCCTCCTTCTTAGCCTCACCTCTTCTACTCTCTGTAACCTCCCCTCTCTGTCCCTGCCGCTCCTTCTCCCTCTCATTCTGCTCACTCCTTTACGTTTGCTACTTCTTCCCTCCCTCCTCTCTCCCCCTTTCAACTAATGTTCTTCTCTTCCTCTTCCTATTTATTAAAATAATAATTATGGGGGGGGGGGGGGGGGGGGGGTAGATAGAAATTAATTTCCTCATAGAGATGAATCCTGGTCAGGTCACGTACTGTAGGTCAGGATCAACTCAGGGTCCTATTTTATACCCACAGTGGTCAGGTGGGTAGATGGCCTGTTAGCTACAAGGTCTGCCCTGTGTGTGTGTGTGTGTGTGTGTGTGTGTGTGTGTGTGTGTGTGTGTGTGTGTGTGTGTGTGTGTGTGTGTGTGTGTGTGTGTGTGTGTGTGTGTGTGCATGCTATTGTTGGCGTGGGGCTAACCAGGGTCTCCCTCGCGTGCAGTAACAGGTGTTTACATGTGCCCGCTGGCACCCTGCCACCGCTCTACAGCCAGCCGCCATCTTGGCAGCCTGTTCCCCATGAACCCGCCACCCCCCTAATCTCAGCTCTCAGCACTACTAATCGATTTACACACCACTCAGAGTGAGGTCAGACGCAACACACGCTACATATACCTGTCTGCCTGTCTGTCTGTCTAAACATTCAAATGTTTCTGCATTTACCCCTTTATTTACCTCTCTAGTAAATAGCCGATGTGTGTTTATATTCAAGCCGAGGGAGTACAGTAGACAGGCTTTGAGGGTGCTGGTGGGGTGGGGTTACTGCAGTGGCTGCCATGTGTAGAGCAGAGATACGGTCAAAGGGCCAGCCTGTGTTCAATCTCTCCACACTTCCTGAGAGGCGGGAGGGATGTGTGGAGGGCGAGGAGCTGTGTCCCCAGTAACGTCAGAACCGTCAGCCCCCCAGCCCCCCACCCGCTCTTTTTCCATTTCAGATGCAAAGCCCGGGTGAAGCGGGCCATGCATATAGTCACAGCAGCAATCTCATCTATGTTCAATCTGTCATGCTCCTGCCTTTCATTATTGTTATGCAGAGAGATAGCGTAGAGTCATATTTTATAGACAGTGGAGGCATGCGGCAACGCGGGGCCTGGCCATGCTCTGGCCAGGCAGAAGTGTCACTCTACTCCATGCGTATCTAGGTCAAGGCAGAAGAGAGAGAAAGAGGGGTGAGAGATGGAAAAAAGCTCCTGGTGTATCTGGGAGGCAAATGAACTGATGAAATGATTGAAATGTGGTTCGGGCTGAGGGAGGGAGGGAAGGAGGCCTGGTCAGTGTACACTCCTCCATTTGTGATGGGCAGCCTGGGGCCTAGGGACAGTAGGGAGCACAGGGAACCCATCTTGCACAGCTACACAATGGCTCCCAATATGGAATCATATGCATGCATGGTGCTGTTGCTGAATATGTAAAAGTGAGAGCAGGGCCCAAATGAAGGAGAGGATGGATGGTTGGAGAGATGGATGGATGGATAGACACGCCAGGGCCAGGCTATATTCCTCTGTCATCTCTGTTGTCTGACTGCCTCCCTGTTCACTGCACTGGAATGATTGGGTCCTGGCCTGGAGAGAATGGCTGCAGTTTTACATATATACATACAGTATATCAGCTATGTGTGTGTTTGTATGTGTGTGTGTGTGTGTGTGTGTGTGTGCGTGCGTACACGTGTGTGTGCCTGTGTGTGTGTGACACCTAGCATGTCAGTGTAGCATTTGGTGTATGTCATTGAGACAGCGGGGGTGGGGTTAAGGTGACCTGTTTTAAATATAGACAGTGTCATGACAACATGCCGAGCTCGACTTATAAAACACATTTGCATTACATTCCTTTCATGCTCTTCCCCCTCCTTTTTTCTCTCTCCTCAGAGACAGGGAGAGGAGACAGGTTGTTTCTCCTTCGTCTCGGGTGTTGAAAAGCTGAATGTGTCATGTACTGCTTAGCTGGACACAAATGGAGACACATTCAAACACATGAGTGAACTATAGAGTACAGCAACAAGAAACAACCCTTTGTCAGGTGTTGTTCAGTGACAGTAAAATAGCATAAATATCCAGAGCATTTGGAAAGTATTCAGACCCCCTTACTTTTTCCACATTTTGTTACATTACAGCCTTACTCTAAAAATGGATTAAATATTTGTTTTCCTCATCAATCTACACACAATACCCCATAATGACAAAGCCAAAACAGGTTTTCAGACATTTTTGCTCATTTATTTAAAATTAAAAACGGAAATGTCACATTTACATAAGTATTACGACCCATGATGGTGGCAGCATCATGCTGGGGGATGTTTTTCAGTGGCAGGGACTAGGAGACTAATCAGGATCAAGGAAAAGATGAACATAGCAAAGCACAGAGAGATCCTTGATGAAAAACCTCTCCAGTGAGCTCAGGACCTCTGACGGGGGTGAAAGTTCACCTTCCAACAGAGCAACGACCCTAAGCACACAGCCAAGACAATGTAAGAAACTCCCCAAATACAGGTGTGGCAAGCTTGTAGCGTCATACCCAAGAAGAAATCGCTGCCAAAGGTGTCTCTACAAAATACTGAGTAAAGGGTCTGAATACTTACAGTACCTGTCAAAAGTTTGGACACACATACACATTGTCACGACTTCCACCGAAGGTTTCGTTTTTTCTGTTAAACAGGTGTATTTCACGGGACTGTTTCCCCGCACGTTAGTTTAGTCAGAGGAGTGTGTTTCCTCCGTTTTCTACTGGACTGCGTTCCTGTTTCTTAGTGGCTGCGGTTGTGGTCCTGTACCTGTTCTGTTGATGGATTTGTAATAAAACGCCCTTCTTGGACTTCTTGCTCTCCTGCGCCTGACTCCACACCCACCTCTCCTAGGGAGAATTTGACACACATTCAAGGGTTTTTCTTTATTTTTTACTATTTTCTATATCATGTAGTAACCAAAAAAAAGTATTAAACAAATCAATGTATTCACGCTTCATAAGGTAGTCACCTGGAATGCATTTGAATTAACAAATGTGCCTTGTTAAACGTGAAATAGTGGGATTGCTTTCCTTCTTAATGCTTTTGAGCCAATCAGTTGTGTTGTGACAAGGTAGAGGTGGTATACAGAAGATATCCTTATTTGGTAAAAGACCAAGTCCATATTACGGCAATAACAGCTCAAATAAGCAAAGAGAAACGACAGTCCATCATTACTTTAAGACATGAAGGTCAGTCAATCCGGAAATTGCAGTCTCAAAAACCATCAAGCGCTATATTGAAACTGGCTCTCATGAGGACCGCCACAGGAAAGGAAGACGCAGAGTTACCTCTGCTGCAGAGGATAAGTTCATTAGAGTTACCAGCCTCAGAAATTGCAGTAACCAAAAAATGTAGTAACCAAAAAAGTGTTAAACAAATCAAAATATATTTTATATTTGAGATTCTTCAAAGGCGCCACCCTTTGCCTTGATGACAACTTTGCACACTCTTGGCATTCTCCCAACCAGCTTCACCTGGAATGCTTTTCCAACAGTCTTGAAGGAGTTCCCACATATGCTGAGCACTTGTTGGCTGCTTTTCCTTCACTCTGCGGTCCAACTCATCTGAAAACATCTCAATTGGGTTGAGGTCGGGTGATTGTGGAGGCCAGGTCATCTGATGCAGCACTCCATCACTCTGATCAAATAACCCTTACACAGCCTGGAGGTGTGTTGGGCTATTGTCCTGTTGAAAAACAAATGATAGTCCCACTAAGCGCAAACGAGAGGGGATGGCGTATCGCTGCAGAATGCTGTGGTAGCCATGCTGGTTAAGTGTGCCTTGAATTCAAAATAAATCACTGACAATGTCACTAGCGGTTGCTAACCAAAAATCTCAAATTTGGACTCATCAGACCAAAGGACAGATTTCCACCGGTCTAAAGTCCGTTGCTCGTGTTACATGGCTCAAGCAAGTCTCTTCTTATTGGTTTCCTTAAGTCGTGGTTTCTTTGCAGTGAATAGATCATAATGGCCTGATTCATGCACTCTCCTCTGAACAGTTAATGTTGAGATGTGTCTGTTACTTAAACTCTGTGAAGCATTTATTTGAGCTGCAATTTCTGAGGCTGGTAACTCTAATGAACTTATCCCCTGCAGCAGAGGTAACTCTGGGTCTTCCTTTCCTGTGGCGGTCCTCAAGAGAGCCAGTTTCATCATAGTGCATGATGGTTTTTGTGACTGCACTTGAAGAAAGTTTCAAAGTTCTTGAAATGTTCCGGATTGACTGACCTTCATGTCTTAAACTAATGATGGACTGTCGTTTCTCTTTGCTTATTTGAGCTGTTCTTGCCATATTATGGACTTGGTCTTTGTGTACTTGTTCATGTTTTTTTTTCACGCTCTAACATTGACAGTGCCTCTGACACTGACAGTGCCTCTAACATTGACAGTGCCTCTAACATTAACAGTGCCTCTGACATTGACAGTGCCTCTGACACTGACAGTGCCTCTAACATTGACAGTGCCTCTAACATTGACAGTGCCTCTGACATTGACAGTGTCTCTAACATTGACAGTGCCTCTAACATTGACAGTGCCTCTGACATTGACAGTGCCTCTGACATTGACAGTGCCTCTGACATTGACAGTGCCTCTGACATTGACAGTGCCTCTGACATTGACAGTGCCTCTAACATGAACAGTGCCTCTGACATTGACAGTGCCTCTGACATTGACAGTGCCTCTAACATGAACAGTGCCTCTGACACTGACAGTGCCTCTAACATTGACAGTGCCTCTAACATTAACAGTGCCTCTGACATTGACAGTGCCTCTGACACTGACAGTGCCTCTAACATTGACAGTGCCTCTGACATTAACAGTGCCTCTGACATTGACAGTGCCTCTGACATTGACAGTGCCTCTAACATTGACAGTGCCTCTAACATGAACAGTGCCTCTGACACTGACAGTGCCTCTGACATTGACAGTGCCTCTAACATGAACAGTGCCTCTGACACTGACAGTGCCTCTAACATTGACAGTGCCTCTAACATTGACAGTGCCTCTAACATGAACAGTGCCTCTGACATTAACAGTGCCTCTGACATTGACAGTGCCTCTGACATTAACAGTGCCTCTGACATTGACAGTGCCTCTGACATTGACAGTGCCTCTGACATTGACAGTGCCTCTAACATTGACAGTGCCTCTGACATTGACAGTGCCTCTAACATGAACAGTGCCTCTGACATTGACAGTGCCTCTAACATTGACAGTGCCTCTGACATTGACAGTGCCTCTAACATTGACAGTGCCTCTAACATTGACAGTGCCTCTGACATTGACAGTGCCTCTGACATTGACAGTGCCTCTGACATTGACAGTGCCTCTGACATTGACAGTGCCTCTAACATTGACAGTGCCTCTAACATTGACAGTGCCTCTGACATTAACAGTGCCTCTAACATTGACAGTGCCTCTAACATGAACAGTGTCTCTGACATTGACAGTGCCTCTGACATTAACAGTGCCTCTGACATTGACAGTGCCTCTGACATTAACAGTGCCTCTGACATTGACAGTGCCTCTGACATTGACAGTGCCTCTAACATTGACAGTGCCTCTAACATGAACAGTGCCTCTGACATTAACAGTGCCTCTGACATTAACAGTGCCTCTAACATAAACAGTGCCTCTAACATTAACAGTGCCTCTGACATTAACAGTGCCTCTAACATTAACAGTGCCTCTGACATTGACAGTGCCTCTGACATTGACAGTGCCTCTGACATTGACAGTGCCTCTAACATGAACAGTGCCTCTGACATTAACAGTGCCTCTAACATTAACAGTGCCTCTGACATTGACAGTGCCTCTGACATTGACAGTGCCTCTGACATTGACAGTGCCTCTAACATGAACAGTGCCTCTGACATTAACAGTGCCTCTAACATTAACAGTGCCTCTGACATTGACAGTGCCTCTAACATTGACAGTGCCTCTGACATTGACAGTGCCTCTAACATGAACAGTGCCTCTGACATTAACAGTGCCTCTAACATTAACAGTGCCTCTGACATTGACAGTGCCTCTGACATTGACAGTGCCTCTGACATTAACAGTGCCTCTGACATTGACAGTGCCTCTGACATTGACAGTGCCTCTAACATTGACAGTGCCTCTAACATGAACAGTGCCTCTGACATTAACAGTGCCTCTGACATTGACAGTGCCTCTAACATTGACAGTGCCTCTAACATTAACAGTGCCTCTAACATTGACAGTGCCTCTGACATTGACAGTGCCTCTGACATTGACAGTGCCTCTAACATGAACAGTGCCTCTGACATTGACAGTGCCTCTGACATTGATAGTGCCTCTAACATTGACAGTGCCTCTGACATTGACAGTGCCTCTGACATTGATAGTGCCTCTAACATTGATAGTGCCTCTGACATTGACAGTGCCTCTGACATTGACAGTGCCTCTAACATGAACAGTGCCTCTGACATTGACAGTGCCTCTAACATTGACAGTGCCTCTGACATTGACAGTGCCTCTGACATTGACAGTGCCTCTGACATTGACAGTGCCTCTAACATTGACAGTGCCTCTAACATTGACAGTGCCTCTGACATTGACAGTTTTTCATTGGCATTTGAATGTACACACTTGTTTATTTCTCGCGTTATTTGAGTTGAGATACAAACTCAGTTTCTTTAGTTTCCATTCTTTAGTTTACAATTGTGTTATATAAGGAATGTTTTCAAATGTGCACATGTAGAACAGTACATTAGATGTAATTGAAGTACATTAGATGTAATTGAATGCCTTTTGGTTGGTGGTTTGGAGGCGTTAAATGCTGCCACCTTCCTGAAACTAAATCCTATTCATCATTAGAACATTACCAGCATATACACATCTCAACAGGTACTGTATGTCTCCCAATTACACTGACCCTCAACCATTTATTTTCCATGCAGATTCATTCAGCAGGATTAACAGTATTTTTTCCTTTCTCCCTGACAGGTTTGAAGATGTTTTCAGCCTTAGTGTTGTCAGAGTCACAATCCTTTCACGGAAACCACATGAGAACCTGTCAATTCAAAAGTTGTACTTAGTGTATTCTGGAGTTTTAAATGTATAGCACCACAGCAGATAAGGTAAATGGATATTTACCTTGAATTCCTTCTTTGTGTTTTGAAATGGCTGTCCTCCAACATTTTAACATTTAACATTTCAGACATTTAGCAGATGCTCTTATCCAGAGTGGTTTACAGTTAGGGCATTTATCTTCAGATAGCTAGGTGGGACAACCACATATCACAGGCATAGTAGGTACACTTTTCCTCAGTAAAGTAGTTATCAGTAAAATCAGGGTGGGGGGGGGGGATTATTTAAGGTACTCTGTGAAGAGGTGGGGTTTCAGGTGCTTTCGGGAATATGCGCAGGGACTCTGATGTCCTAGCTTCAGGGGAAGCTGGTTCCACCATTGGGCTGCCAGGACAGAGAAGGCTTGGACTGGGCTGAGGGGGACCTGCCCTCCCCTAGGGGGGAGGGGGGGGGGGGGGGCAAGAGACCGGAGGTGGAAGAACTGAGTGCTCGGATTGGGGCGTAGGGTTTGAGCACAGCCAATGTGATTCATGTATAGCCAATGTGATTCATATATAGCCAATGTGATTCATATATAGCCAATATGATTCATATATAGCCAATGTGATTCATACATAGCCAATGTTATTCATACATAGCCAATGTGATTCATCCATAGCTTCAGCAAGTGAGTCAAACCACTAAAACATAAACACATATTATGCCAATGTTATCTCTTCTGTCAGTACCGCATTAGATTTAAATAGTTAGATCCAGTTCCATGTCTGGGTGCTACATTAGCATCAGTTAGAATAGATTCAGTAGATGTAGTAATCAAGCCCTCCATCTCAGCCCCACCGCCCGTCCGTCAGCCAGCCCACAGCTGTCTATCGCTGCGCTTGACACATCAGAGTAATTCAACACAAGCCCTATCCTAGAGAGAGGGAAAAATAAAGAGAAAGAGATAAAGAAAGAGAGAGAGAGAGAGAGAGAGAGAGAGAGAGAGAGAGAGAATAAGTAACTGTGTGTGCGTCTAAATATACTAGTGTGGAGTCGGCAGCATTTAACACAGTTCAGATGGCAGAGGGGTGTGTGGGGGCGGGGGGGGGGACCCAAAAGAAGATGCCATAGGTCATCTCTACAGACCCCACAGAGGATGTCATGACAGGTCATCTCTACAGACCCCACAGAGGATGTCATGACAGGTCATCTCTACAGACCCCACAGAGGATGTCATGACAGGTCATCTCTACAGACCCAACAGAGGATGTCATGACAGGTGATCTCTACAGACCCAACAGAAGATGTCATGACAGGTCATCTCTACAGACCCAACAGAGGATGTCATGACAGGTGATCTCTACAGACCCAACAGAAGATGTCATGACAGGTCATCTCTACAGACCCAACAGAGGATGTCATGACAGGTCATCTGTACAGACCCTACAGAGGATGTCATGACAGGTCATCTCTACAGACCCAACAGAGGATGTCATGACAGGTCATCTGTACACTACCCGATAGAGGATGTCATGACAGGTCATCTCTACAGACCACACAGAGAATGTCATGACAGGTCATCTCTACAGACCCAACAGAGGATGTCATGACAGGTCATCTGTACAGACCTATTACATACAGTACATACACCTACTCCTACCTGTATCTTGTTTTCAGTGAGGCCCACACTATAGGAGACTACCGCACCAGCCTTCCCAGTCTTTGTATTTCGCAAAGCCTGTTAATTGAATATTGATATGTGTATCTATATTAGTAAATAATATATTCTAGAAGGATATCGCGGTATGCTACATATCCTCATTCCATTAGCTTGTTACGGGTGGACACAAGTCAGTGTGTTTGGTGTCATTGTCCACTATAACTGGTTGGGCAAAAGCAGGGTAGTTTGAATTGATGATGGGTTGAGACCCGACTCTGACATGGCTTGTATTAGAGCAGCCTCTCTGTCTTTCGCTGTTTGGTACATTCTTAAAAAACTTTTCAGTAAAAAAATGTTTCATCTTCTGTGAGGTGGATATGAAACGGTCTGTTCTGTTTCCACGGGTAGAGAGAGAGATGTATCCTACTGAATAGAGGTTTGGATGACATTTTGATCTGTGGACATTGATTAATGTTCAAGGCTACATTATTCCTGAAGTCTATTTAATAACATTATCTTAATCAAAAAGTAATGAGCTGTCTATGTCATTCTTAGGCCTCCGCAGAAGGAAAGTGTCCGAATTGTGTTTCTTTATAAGGTACTTGTTCCAAATAACTATCAACACTGACCATAGCTTTTGACAGCCAGAATGCATTACTTGTGTTGTTTATTTCCATCCCTGCCTGTCTGCATGTAAAGATGCAGGTAAAGATGCATGTAAAGATGCAGGTAAAGATGCAGGTAAAAATGCAGGTAAAGATGCAGGTAAAAATGCAGGTAAAGATGCAGGTAAAAATGCAGGTAAAGATGCAGGTAAAAATGCAGGTAAAGATGCAGGTAAAGATGCATGTAAAGATGCAGGTAAAGATGCAGGTAAAGATGCAGGTAAAGATGCAGGTAAAGATGCAGGTAAAGATGCAGGTAAAGATGCAGGTAAAGATGTAGGTAAAAATGCAGGTAAAGATGCATGTAAAGATGCAGGTAAAGATGCAGGTAAAAATGCAAGTAAAGATGCAGGTAAAGATGCAGGTAAAGATGCAGGTAAAGATGCAGGTAAAGATGTAGGTAAAAATGCAGGTAAAGATGCATGTAAAGATGCAGGTAAAGATGCAGGTAAAAATGCAAGTAAAGATGCAGGTAAAGATGCAGGTAAAGATGCAGGTAAAAATGCAGGTAAAGATGCAGGTAAAAATGCAGGTAAATTTGCAGGTAAAGATGCAGGTAAAGATGCAGGTTAACTCAGTCTTATTGGTGTTGTATCCCCGCCTGATGACTCAAATCAAATCAAATGTTATTTGTCACATGCGCCGAATACAACAGGTGTAGTAGACCTTACAGGGAAATGCTTACTTACAAGCCCTTAACCAACAATACAGTTTCAAGAAAAATAAGTGTTAAGTAAAAAAAATTATAAAAAAAGAACAAATCATTAAAGAACAGCAGTAAAATAACAGTAGTGAGGATTTAAACAGGGGGTACTGGTACAGAGTCAATGTGCGGGGGCACCGGTTAGTCAAGGTAATTGTGGTAATATGTATGTGTAGATAGGGTTAAAGTGACTATGTACAGGTAATAAACAGAGATTAACAGCAGCATAAAAGAGGGGGTCAGGGGGCGGGGGGGGGGGGGGGAGTAGAAGCTGTTAAGAATCCTTTTGGACCTAGACTTAGCGCTCAAACTGAATTCTTCCGCTGCTCTATGTTCGCTACATACTTCAGTCATTTGTGGTGACGTTAAATCAGGGGTGTTGTAAAAAACAAAGTAATCCGCGGATTAGATCATCTCTAACCAATCAGAGTATCTAAACCAATGACACATTTTCAAAATGCTACTTTACCCACGTGTTCTGGCTCTGGCAAAATCCATCGGTTTCTGGGACCAATCAGAATGGTTAGAATGTGTTTGCGTTCTATAAATCGTTGGGGAGGTACTCAGACTAAAGAAACTAACGTCTGTGGGCGTGGTGTAGTGTTTGGCCGGAGCAAGGAGTTTGGATAGCCAGGCAAGTTGTATCCTACTCCTCACTTCAGTTCTCTGTCCATCAGCCAATGCATTATTGATAGTATGACACAACCATGCTAAGTGCCTCTTCTATTTCTCTCACACTCTGTCATTCTGTGCTTCAACCCCTGCACCTCTCATTGGGAGATCCTGATAAACTTCCACAGCCACAATTTACATGTTTTACCTCCCTCCCCCCCTTTACTGTTCTTCTTCCCCTCCCCTCCCCTCACCCCCAAACCTCTCCCCCTCCTCACCCCACCCTCCAGCCTCACCCCCTTCCTCTCCATTCGGCCTGGCTGTCATCAATCTTGCTAAAATGACAGCAGACAGATGTTAGCCTTTGCAAAGATCAAATCCACTGCTCCAGGGCTGCAGAGCACCCGGCCTGGTGCGCACACACACACACACACACACACACACACACACACACACACACACACACACACACACACACACACACACACACACACACACATGGCCACAGAGAGGCCACATACGCTGGCCATCACCACAGCAGGACCAGAGAGGTTTTTCCCTGTCTTCCTACCTTACCACCTGTTCTAGACTTTTTGCCTCTCTTTCTTTTCCCCTCTCTTTCCAATTCCTTCCTTTACCGTATCTCTCTTTCTCTCTGTCTCTCTGACTCTGACTCTCTCTCTCTCTCTCTCTCTCTCTCTCTCTCTCTCTCTCTCTCTCTCTCTCTCTCCCTCTCTCTCTCTCTCTCCCCCTCTCTCTCTCTCTCCCTCTCTCTCTCTCTCCCTCTCTCTCTCTCTCCCTCTCTCTCTCTCTCTCTTTCTCTCTCCCTCTCTCTTTCTCTCTGATTCTCTCTCTCTCTCTCCATCTCTCTCTCTCTCTCTTTCTCTGTCCCTCTGTCTCTCTCTGACTCTCTCTCTCTCTCTCTCTCTCTCTCTCTCTCTCTCTCTCCATCTCTTCATCTCTCCCTCCATCCTATGCTGCCACCATGACACATACTACCGGTCCCTAAATCTATTCTGACAACCAGGGAGGCTTCGGGGGCAGGGTGACAGGGTGAAAGGACAGTCAACACACACACACACACACACACACACACACACACACACACACACACACACACACACACACACACACACACACACACACACACACACACAGCTCTCATTTGAACTTTGTGCTGGGGAGCACTATTGATTTTTCTGAGAGTGTGTGTCTGTGCTCTGCAGTGTTCTGGTCACTATTTCTGGACCCGTCAAGTCATCTGTGTGTACAGTCTGCCGGAATTGATGTGTGTGTGTGTGTGTGTGTACTGTCACAGAGCTCTTGTCTCATAGCTCATTTGAGTTTACGATGATTCAGTCACCCAGGGTAAGCTGAAGTGAGATCTGTCCACACACACAACCTGTATGGTAGTTATAGAAAATTATAGACACAACTTGAGGACTATTTTTTTTTACCTTTATTTAACTAGGAAAGTCAGTTAAGGACAAATTCTTATTTTACAATGACGGCCTAAGAACGGTGGGTTAACTGGCTTGTTTAGGGGCAGAATGACAGATTTTTACCTTGTCAGCTCAGAGATTCTTTCGGTTACTGGCCCAACGCTCTAACCACTAGGCTACCTGCCGACTATGAGGACAATGTCCTTAGATTATCTGAATAATGTAGTCCTACCACAATGTGTTTTCTGATAGAACTACTGACAGCTACAGAAACTGATTCTGACCATGTTACAAAAAGACGTAGAGAGATGGAGGGATACAGGAGAGTGATATAAGGGCACACAGAGAAAGTAGGTGAGGATGAGAGGGAGAGATGTAAAGAGAAAGAGAGATACACACCCTAACCGGAGCCAGCCTAATAGACAGATGATTGGTTCACTCCTTCCTCTGTGCGCTCTCTAGACTGTGTTAAAAAATGAATGATGTCCTGAGATATCTGCTTTGATATCCTTAAACGACCATTAGCCACCACCGATATCCCGATATGAAAGTTGTCATAGAAATGATTGGAGAAGATTGACAGTTATCAAGTATAGGACCTTTTCAAAGTGAATTATTAAGAACCATCATACTAAAATACAGTATCCCCAATCATCTCTTTACAAAAGATGAAATATGTATTATATTCATGTCCAAATCGAACTCTTAGCAAAAAAAGGAAATAGTTATTATTTAAAACTTTTCAAAAGTGAAGCTCAAAATGAACAATACACCGACACCACCTTTGATCTACATGATGGTTGGTGGTGGCAGGTAGCCTAGCATTGGGCCAGGAACCGAAAGGTTGGTGGTTCGAATCCCCAAAGGTCTAGGTGAAAAATCTGCCTGTGGCCTTGATCAAGGAACTTAAGGGCAGGTAGTTTACCCCTGTGCTGCGCTGTGCACACGGCACCACCATCTGGAGAGCTTTGCAGTTGAGGGAGGTGATGTTTCCATACCAGGTTGTGATACAGCCTGACAGGATGCTCTCGATTGTGCATCTTTAAAAGTTTGTCATGGTTTTGGGTGACAAGCCACATTTTTTCAGCCTCCTGAGGTTGAAGAGGCGCTCTTGCGCAATATTCACCACACTGTCTGTGTGGGTGGACCATTTCAGTTTGTCTGGGATGTGTACGCCCAGGAACTTAAAACTTTTCACCTTCACTGCTGTCTCTTCGATGTGGATAAGGGGCTGCTCCCTCTGCTGTTCCCTGAAGTTCACGATCATCTCCTTTGTTTTGTTGACATTGAGTGTGAGGTTGTTTTCCTGACACCACACTCCGAGTGCTCTCACCTCCTCCCTGTCGGCTGTCTCATCGTTGTTGGTAATCAAGGCTGCTACTGTTGTGTCGTCTACAAACTTGATGATTGAGTTGGAGGCGTGCGTGGCCACGTAGTCATGTGTGAACAGGGAGTACAGAAGGGGGCTGAGCACGCACCCTTGTGGGGCCCCAGTCAGTGTTGAGGGTCAGCAAAGTGGAGATGTTGTTTCCAACCTTCACCACCTGGGGGCGGTCCGTCAGAAAGTCCAGGACCCAATTGCACAGGGCGGGGTTGAGACCCAGGGCCTCCAGCTTGATGATGAGCTTGGAGGGTACTATGGTGTTGAATGCTGAGCTGTAGTCAATGAACAGCATTCTTACATAGGAATTAATTTTGTCCAGATGGGACAGGGCAGTGTTCAGTGTGATGGTGATTGCATCGTCTGTAGACCTGTTGGGGCGGTATGCAAACTTAAGTGGGTCTAGGGTGGCCGGTAAGGTGGAGGTGATATGATCCTTAAATAGTCTCTCAATGCACTTCATGATGACAGAAGTGAGTGCTATGGGGTGTTAGTCATTTAGTTCAGTTATCTTTGGCTTCTTGGGAACAGGAACAATGATGGCCATCTGGAAGCATGTGTGGGATAGGGACCAGTTGAATATGTCCATAAACACACCAGCCAGCTGGTCTGCTCATGCTCTGAGGACACTGCTAGGGATGCCGTTTGGTCCAGCAGCCTTGCGAGGGTTAACACGTTTAAATGTTTTACTCATGTCAGCCACGGAGAACGGGGGTGGCACAGTCCTTGTAAACGGGACGTAATGGTGGCACTGTATCATCCTCAAAGCGGGCAAAGAAGGTGTTTAGTTTGTCTGGAAGCGTGACGTTGGTGTCCGTGACGTGGCTGGATTTGTTTTTGTAGTCCGTGATTTCCTTTAGACCCTGCCACATTCATCTCGTGTCTGAGCCGTTGAATTGCGACCCCACCTTGTCCCTGTATTGGCATTTCGCTTGTTTGATATAGCGAGTCTTTTTTTTTATGTGTGTGGTTCTCATCGTCAATAAAAAAGTGTTCTGAAATGATCATATTTTAGAATAACATAAGTAGGCCTGAATAAACATCTCATTCAGTACCGTTTACATGTTCAGAAACAAAAGATTAGTCTACAATGGGATTACTTTCTCATTTACTGTGCATTACAGATGTTTTATAACTTGAACTCACTCTCGCTCACGCACACACACACAAACACGCACCCAGCCCCTCACACGCACAAACACAGTGCCTCACACACAAACACACACCCAGCCCCTCATACACAGAGTCC
>NC_048565.1:71597937-71702937 GCF_013265735.2 Oncorhynchus mykiss
GTAGGGATGGAAGGCGTGTAGGGATGGAAGGCGTGTAGGGATGGAAGGCATGTAGGGATGGAAGGCGTGTAGTGATGGAAGGCGTGTAGGGATGGAAGGCGTGAAGGGATGGAAGGCGTGTAGGGATGGGAGGCGTGTAGAGAAGGAAGGCGTGTAGAGAAGAAGGCGTGTAGTGATGGAAGGTGTGTAGGGATGAAAGGCGTGTAGGGATGGAAGGCGTGTAGGGATGGAAGGCGTGTAGAGAAGGAAGGCGTGTAGGGATGGAAGGCGTGTAGGGATGGAAGGCGTGTAGTGATGGGAGGCGTGTAGTGATGGGAGGCGTGTAGTGATGGAAGGCGTGTAGGGATGGAAGGCGTGTAGGGATGGAAGGCGTGTAGTGATGGAAGGTGTGTAGTGATGGAAGGCGTGTAGGGATGGGAGGCGTGTAGTGATGGGAGGCGTGTAGTGATGGGAGGCGTGTAGTGATGGAAGGCGTGTAGGGATGGAAGGCGTGTAGGGATGGAAGGCGTGTAGTGATGGAAGGTGTGTAGTGATGGAAGGCGTGTAGGGATGGGAGGCGTGTAGTGATGGAAGGCGTGTAGGGATGGAAGACGTGTAGTGATGGAAGGCGTGTAGTGATGGAAGGCGTGTAAGGATGGAAGGCGTGTAGGGATGGAAGGTGTGTAGGGATGGAAGGCGTGTAGTGATGGAAGGCGTGTAAGGATGGAAGGCGTGTAGGGATGGAAGGCATGTAGGGATGGAAGGCGTGTAGGGATGGAAGGCGTGTAGGGATGGAAGGCGTGTAGGGATGGAAGGCATGTAGGGATGGAAGGCGTGTAGGGATGGAAGGCGTGTAGGGATGGAAGGCGTGTAGGAATGGAAGGCATGTAGGGATGGAAGGCGTGTAGGGATGGAAGGCGTGTAGGGATGGAAGGCGTGTAGGAATGGAAGGCATGTAGGGATGGAAGGCGTGTAGGGATGGAAGGCGTGTAGGGATGGAAGGCGTGTAGTGATGGAAGGCGTGTAGGGATGGAAGACGTGTAGTGATGGAAGGCGTGTAGGGATGGGATTGTGTGTCGGATTGGGAGAGAGAGGGGAAATCATACAAATAATGCCAGTGGTAGCTGATGATATAAAAACACACACGTCGTCAATAGACACACAATGTAAACGCAAATGCGCGTGCACACTCACAGGTTTGTTTTACTGTCGTCGTGGGGATCAAACAATTGCTTCCCATTCAAAATTTAAAAAATTCTAACCCTAACCCTAACCCTAACCTTAACCCCAAACGCCTAACCCTAAACCCAACCCTTACTCCAATCCCTAACCCTAAACCTAATCCCCAACCCTAACACTAATTCTAACCCTAATTGTAATCCTAACCCTAAACCTAACCTCTAAACCTTTTACTATCATTGTGAGGACACACACACACTCAAATTTACTCACATAGTCACTGAGAAGGAAATACACACTCACCCACCCTCAGATAATTGAAAAATGGCCACACACTCTCACACTCTGATTGAGGTTCTTCCTCTGCTATCTGTCTCCCTATCAGAGAGGAGGTGGTGTGATGCAGTTCAAATCATAAATTATATTTCATGCTGGATTTGCGGTGCACATCTGAATTGCATGTGAGCTCAGCCTGATGGGCCTTCGTCTCAGTCCTAGAGATACAGACGCAGATGCTGCAGTCAACCACATACACATACACATACACACACAAACACACACAGAGAGAGACACACGAACACAGATACACCCATACACATGCACACACAGGATGCACACACACACACACACACACACACACACACACACACACACACACACACACACACACCACACGGAGAGAGACACACAAACACAGATACACCCATACACATGCACACACAGGATGCGCACGCACACACACACACACACACACACACACACACACACACACACACACAAACGCACAGAGTTCAAACTCGCCAACTATCAAACAGAAGTCATGGTCAGCAGACAGACCACTATGGAGCTATTTTAGTGCCAGGATAAGTTAAATTTGAATTAAATATTTTTGAAATTGTATTAAGATATTGAGTTTGAATTCAATATTTTGGCATTTGTAATGCACAAATTGAGTATTGAATTCATAAATCGAAAGTGAATTGAATGAATATTGAATTCAGTTTAAAAATTCTACTTAAATTGAATTGAATATTCAAATTCAATATTAATATGTTTCAGTTTCAATATGGTAGATACTACATTCATTGTCTGTGTATCAAGTGTACAGACTCTCATTTCAAGTTTACAAAAGTTTAGGATAGTAAAATTCACAAATGCATTCAGATTCAGTTCTCTGAAAAACTAGAGGCTGCAATATTCATTCGGTTCAGTTTCAAAAGAATGAAATAAAAGTTTGTGCATAACAAATAAAAAAATACTGAATTAAAATACACGTTCTGCTGGTACTGAAATCACTCCATAGACCACGCTTTGACCTTCAAAGTTCAGACTAATTGCCCCTAAACATTGATCTAAGATCAGTTGTGGATTTCACAAAAATTATTAGGGATAGGTTAAGCTGATCCTAGGTCTGTTCATAAAACTTCTACATACCCTAAGAACACCTTTTAATTGCACACCTTTTCATTTTTCACCACGTCTGAGTGTATATATTCCAGACATGCTATCGTTTCAGGATACATCAACCTCTAAATTGTCTGACGTAAGCATCCTTGATTGACATATTTAGTATAGTTATCTTTGGCTAATGTACTCACCTAAGCATTGGCATATGCACCTGTCAGATGTGTGTGTGTGTGTGATTGTGTGTATATAAATCTTTATATCTGTGTGTTAAGTCAGAATCAATCCACCTCCCACCTGTTCTTACTTAATTTCCTTATCAACTCAGGAAAACCTGTCACAACTGTCCATTTAAACCCAGCGTCTCAGCCGTCTCCTCCATTTCACTCATCTTCAGACTCTTCCATCTGGTCACTAATTTACTGTATCCTTGCGCTTTTGTCTGATTCTTTTTTTCCCACCAAGCTCTTCAGTCTGTGAAGTGAAGAAAGAGAAAGACACCCAATTACCGGGTTACAAGGCTCGGAGCAATTAAGGAAATGTACAGTTCAGACGAGGTTCAGGGTTTCAACAAGGCCCGTCAGACACACACCGAGAGCCTCATAAAACTATGACTCATATTTTGCGCCCTGTAAAGTCACAGCGAATGGCCATGTCTGAGAAAAGGCAACGGTGAGTGGTGGGCGCTGCCCAGTCAAGTAATTTACTCTGCTCTGACGGTAAACACTGTTAGTTGCATTACCTGATTGTTTAACCCTTTGTGTAAAGAGAGGGATGTGTTGTTGAGGACAGGTGTGAGGAATATACTTAGAGTGACATAATTTGTTTACAACTGATTCCAGTGTCTTCCAATAGATAATTGTACAAATGTTTTATCTAAGTAGTACCTCAGGGTGTCCCTGGACAGTGGCGTGAGGCAAGGAGGTAAAGAGGGAAAAGAGAGTAGAGAAAGAGGAGGAGAGTTAAATCAACGGAGCTTTCAGCCCCCTTTAGGAGGATGTCTGTTAGAGCCATTGACCTCCAAAGGACAAGGACTGTCTGTCTACACGTCCATCACATAGAGAGAAAGAGAAGGGGGGGTGGTGTAAGTTCCAATATTTAGAACCAAGGACTGATCACCACAATGTGGAGACAAATTTGACCCCTATAAATACCGTGGGATATGCGTTAACAGCATTCTTCTGCATTATCATTAACTTCTTGGTGACGGGGTGGTATTTTCACGTCTGGATGAAATGCATGCCCAAATTCAACTGCATGCTACTCATCCCCAGAAGATAAGATATGCATATTATTAGAGTTGGATAGAAAACACTCTGAAGTATTTAAAACTGTTTGAATCATGTCTGTGAGTATAACAGAACTCATTTAGCAGGCGAAACCCAGAGGACAAACCATTCAGATGTATTTTTTTGAGGTCACTCTCTTTTCAATAAGATTTCATTGGGAATCCAGATTTCTAAGGGACCTTCTTGCAGTTCCTATCGCTTCCACTGGATGTCAACAGTCTTTAGAAATTGGTTGAGGTTATTCCTTTGGGTAATGAAGAAGTACAGCCATCTTGTACGAGGGTCACTTGAAGTGTATTGTTAGATAGAGGCGCATGACCAGAAAGCTAGCGTCAGTTTTTTTTCTTCCTGTATTCAACACAGATCACCCCGTCTTCCATTTTATCGATTATTTACTTTAAAACATACCTGAAGTTGTATTACAAAAGGAGTTTGAAATGTTTTGGAAAGTTTACAGGTAACTTTTGAGATACTTTGTAGTCACGTTGCGCAAGTTGGAACCAGTGTTTTTCTGGATCAAACGCGCCAAATAATTGGAAATATATGGACGGAATTAATCGAACAATAGGACCATTTGTGATGTTTATGGGACATGTTGGAGTGCCAACAGAAGAAGCTCGTCAAAGGTAAGGCATGATTTCGATTTTTATTTCTGCGTTTTGTGTCGCACCTGCAGGGTTGAAATATGTTTTCTCTGCTTTCAACGAAAATCGTTTTTGAAATCTGACATGTTGGCTGGGTTCACAACACGTGTAGCTTTAATTTGGTATCTTACATGTGTGATTTCATGACAGTTAGATTTTTATAGTAATTTATTTGAATTTGCCGCTCTGCATTTTCTCTGGCTTTTGGACAAGTGGGACGCTACCGTCCCACATATCCCAGAGAGGTTTTAACAAAGAAATAGGTCAAAAATATTTGTATGCAGGCTATATGCTTAATGTAGAGTTATTAATGTAACTTTAGTTGTTCTACAAACATTGTGTTATGTGTTTGGATTTTGAATACATTGTAAGGCTGGTTGATGAGACTCTGATGATAATTTGAAAAAAGTAGCTTGAAAGGCATAAGCTCTGCTTAGTTTTTTTTGTGCAGGCTGTACACACTACATCAGTCTCTCATTCACAATTTGACAAGTACTTGATAATGCCTCGAAGTTCAAGACGGCATCCCCTTTGTGGCCGTAATGCACCCATAACAAATCCATGCCTTTTGCGGCCCGGAGTGCTGCGTTTTGCCCTTCTCCCTGAGTGTGCTGTGCAATCACAAGCGTCTGTCACTCAAACTGCTCTCCATCATATTATCTCATCAGGTGTTTCTCACAGGCTACAAGTTAAGACAGACACATCGGGGACGCAACTGCTCGCATCCTTATACAATTCCGAAGTGCATATTGAAGATATTGGATGAACTGTCCACATTTACTCTTCGTCAGCCAACAAGATGAGTAGGCCTAACGAACAGCAAAAGCACTAGCCCATGTCAATCTTTTATTTTTACAGTTTTTTTTATTTAACCTTTATTTAACTAGGCAAGTCGGTTAAGAACAAATTGTTATTTACAGTGGCGGCCTATCCCGGCCAAACCCAGACGATGCTGGGCCAATTGTGCGCCACCCAATGGGACTCCCAATCACGCATTTTGCACTGTGATGTAGTGTCTTAGACCGCTGCGCCACTAGGGAGCCCCGAATCTACTATTCCCCAGAGTACAAAAGTTGACCTATTCTATTCTGTGCGAGAAATAAATATTCCAAACAGTCTGGGATCATTGTGGGATGCGATAGAGCCCAAATTAATACAACCACTTGTCACAACCTGATCTGGTTCACCTGTCCTTGTGATTGTCTCCTTCCCCTTCCAGGTGTCGTGTATTATCCCCGGTGTACATATCCCGGTGTTTCCTGTCTCTCTGTGCCAGTTCGTCTTATTTGCCAAGTCAACCAGTATTTTTCCTCGCTCCTATTTTTCCCAGTCTCTGTTTGTTTCTAGTCCTCCTGGTTTCGACCCTTGCCTGTCCTGACTCTGAACCCGCCTGCCTGAACACTCTGTCTGTTCTAACTACCAGCCTGCCTATCCCCTTGTACTGTTTTTGGACGCGGATCTGGTTTCTGACTCCTGCCTGGCCTGACCTCGAGACTCCCTATTGTGTGGTACTGTTTGGACTCTGACTTGGTTAATGAACTCTCGCCTGTCCCCGACATGCCTTTGCCTACTCCCTTTGTTATAACCAATATCGTAGCTCTACCATCTGCCTCCTGTGTCTGCATTTGGGTCTCGCCTTGTGTCCTTATACCACTAGCGTCAAAACACTTTTTTATGCAATGCGGCTGACACAACAGATCAGAACATTTAGCTTAAAATGTTAAACTATTAGCCTATTTCTTCACATTATAAGCGCAGAAATGCGTACATGGCAGTAGGCTATAAGCATGAATGTTCCATTAGTGGAAAACACTATTATCAAATGTGACCGCAAATACAATTATGCACGTAATGCTTTTATTATAAAGCTGCATTTTGTGGTGAAAATGATCTTCCGCAAACTCACACGCTGCTTAAATACCGGAGCGCCAAGTCTAGGTCCAAAAGGCTTCTTAACAGCTTCTACCCCCAAGCCATAAGATTCAGCTAGTCAAATGGCCTCCCAGACTATTTGCATTGTTGGTTAAGGGCTTGTAAGTAAGCATTTCACCTGTTGTATTCGGCACGTGACAAATAAAATTAGATTCATATGGCAGTTATTTATTTATTTAACTAGACATGTCAGTTAAGAACAAATTCTTATTGACAATGAAGGCCTAGGAACAGTGCCTTGTTCAGGGGCATTTAACCCACTGCTCAGCTCAGGGATTCGATCTAGCAACTTTTCGGTTACTGGCCCAGGGCTCTAACTACTAGGCTACCTGGACCATTATGGACCATTATCCTGCACCTGTATCGAAACAGGGGCAGCTGAAAAAATACATGTCATCTATGCACTTAAAAAGGTCATGGAGCACATGGTTAATTTTTTTAAATGTTTATGCCAGCCAGGTAGGCTACACTCCTGTTGTAAATATAAGCAATGTGCTTAATATTAGGAAAGTTGAGAAATAAATATAGTAGGCCTAGCCTATAGAAAGCTGATTGGATCCTCCTCTTTTTATTAACGGCCACCACTTTGTTTCTTCACTCAATTGCATAGCCTGTAGAAATGTTGCACAACATGACCTTATGGGCTCTCATGAAGTGTTTGATTAGATTTTTGATTACATTTGCATTGATGTAGGAGTGATTAGAGGGACAATAGAGTGCTGAGTACCAGGAAGTTAGCAAGTTTGGTAGGCCACTAATGACCAGCAGCAGCATCAGAGCTTGGAGAAGCCTAATGTGGAATTTGACTGCCTTCGAAGACTTTTGACCGCCGGTGTGGTGGTAATACGGTCACCGCAACAGCCCTAAGAAGGCCAAATCTTTTTGACCTTCCTTTGACATCTGTAGGTGTCCTGGAGGACAGGCTGTATGCCCCCAGTGATGCATTGGACAGACCGCACCTCCCTCTAGAGAACCTTGCTGTTGCGGGCAGTGTAGGTGCCATACCAGGCACTGTTGTGCCTTCTTCACCTAATTTCAGATTGTCAGTGATGTATACGCTGAGGAACTTGAAGCTTTTCTCCTTCTGCACTGTGGCCCTGCCGATGTAGATGGAAGCGTGCTCCTTCTGCTGTCTACTGAAGTCCACGATCAGCTCCTTAGTTTTGCAATCACGGGTGAACAGGGAGTATGGGAGGGGGCTGAGCACGCACCCTTGTGTGGCCCCAGTATTGAGGATAGCGAAGTGGAAGGGTTGTTTCCTACATTCACCACCTGGGGGGGCGGCTCGTCAGGAAGTCCAGGATCCAGTTGAACAAGGCGGGGTTCAGACCCAGGGTACCAAGCTTCTGCCCCTTTTTAACATTTTCGGCTAAAATGACATACCCAAATGTAACTGCCTGTAGCTCAGGCCCTGAAGCAAGGATATGCATATTCTTGGTACCATTTGAAAGGAAACACGTTGAAGTTTATGGACATGTGAAAGGAATGTAGGATAATATATATATATATATATATATATATAACACAATAGATCTGGTAAAAGATAATACAAAGAAAATAATAACCGTTCTTTAGCATTTGTTTTTGTACCATCATCTTTGAAATGCAAGAGAAAGGTCATAATGTATTATTGCAGCCCAGGTGCAATTTAGATTTGGCCACTAAATGGCAGCAGTGTATGTACAAAGTTTTAGGCTGATCCAATGAACCATTGCATTTCTGTTCAAAGTATTGTATCAAGACTGCCCAAATGTGGCTAATTTGTTCATTAATAACTTTTCATGTTCAAAAGTGTGCACTCTCCTCAAACAATAGCATGGTATTATTTCACTGTAATATCTACTGTAAATTGGACAGTACAGTTAGTTAACAAGAATTTAAGCTTTCTGCCAATATCAGATATGTCCTGGAAAATGTTCTTGTTACTTACAACTTCATGCTAATTACATTAGCCTACATTAGCTTGATCCCGAATAAGTTTATGATGAGCTTTGAGAGTACTATGGTGTTGAAGGCTGAGCTGTAGTCAATGAACAGCATTCTTACATACAGTAGGTATTCCTCTTGTCCAGATGGGACAGGGCAGTGTACAGTGCGATGGATCCATTGTGACGGTATGCAAATTGGAGTGGGTCTAGGGTGTCAGGTAAGGTGGAGGTGATACGATCCTTAACTAGCCTCTCAAGCACTTCATGACGACAGAAGTGAGTGTTATGGGGGCGATAGTCATTTAGTTCAGTTACCTTTGCTTTTTTGGGTACAGGAACAATGGTGATCTAAGTACCGTGACTGATAAAAAAAACTGACTATGTACAGACTCAGTGAGCTTATCCTGGCCACAGAAACCATCCGTCACAGACAAATTTGGCTACCCAGAGAGGACAGGTTGTGCTCAGTCTGCCCTCAGAGAGAGGTTGAGACAGAGCTGCATTTTCTCCTACACTGCCAGAACTATACAGACTTACTGGCAATTTTCTTTCCCAAAATGTTGAAACCAAAACAGAAAATGATTTTTTTATTTTTTACTTTGTGCCATATTAGATGCAAAATATGTAGCTTCCTGCCACACCCGTAGGGACAGCCAGTGAAACATCCAACCAGAGCAACAACATTCCTACTTGTATCTTTCTCACTATTTCATTTTTGTCCTCATTCATTTCTTACTGTAGTGTTCTCATTGATATACTCATTGAGTATTATTATGTTTCCTATTATAATCTATCTGCGTCATCGTTGATTTAATATGTCTATATGTTTGCTTTGACATTGTATGTGGCCACAATTTCCATGCCAAGAAAGCAATTTAAATTTGAAAAAAAAGAGAGAGAGAGCAAGCGAGAGAGAGAGAGAGAGAAAGAAAGAGAGAAAGACAGAGAGAGAGGTCCCAGCGAAGGACATACTAAACTAACCCTCAACAAGAAAAGCTACAGAAATAAAGCACTCATCTTTGGGCCATTTGGAGTTAGGGGAGATATAAACACTCATCCGTGGGCCATTTAGAGAGCCCAGATGACACATAACTCTGAGTGCCTTCCTAAAACTCACCCCCAAGGAGGAAAGTAGTGACAGACACACAAAACACACACACTCTCTCGCCTGCTGCCCACCTCCACCTCGCCATTTGGCCACTCTTTGAGAGGCGACTACCCAGAATTCCTTAGGGCCCCTCATTAGGCCTTAGCTCCCTCTCTGAGTAGGCTGATGGGTAAACTTTGGAGAGGTCACCTCTTTTCCTTTCCTCTTCTCCCTCCTCAATGCCTCCTTCCTCTCCTCCTCTGGTCTTGTCAGTGTGGAGTGTAAGCAAGTAGAAAGGTTAGTGCTGTTTTCACCCGATGTCATTTTCTACCATTAGGGACAAAGGACAGTGAACTACCAGCCCTGGCTATGCTGGAGATACAGTATGCTAAGGAGGGGTGCTGAATTGTTATGCGTGTTGTGAGGTTGTGCTGGTTTGCTAATGCTGTGCTGGTTAGCATTTCTGCGTTGTATTAATTACCAAAGTTAGTGTATCAGTTGGTCCTCCTTACCTCTCGCCAGTACATCTCTTCCCTCCAGTAGTGGTTGATGTGTCTCAGATGTTCTCTTGATCCTCCACAGCCCAGGCCAGCCCAGCCCAGCCCATGCCAGCCCAGCCCAGCCCAGGCCAGGCCAAGCCAGGCCAGTCCACATTCATTAGCCGGTGGCTCTCTCTCCCGGAGCTGCCTGCTGCCTGTCTGCCTGTTTGCTGACTGCTTGTGGAAAAAGCCATTTAGCCTGCTGAATGTCAAGGTTAGTGTGCGCTGTCCTTGTCATCAGTCTCTGCGGCAGAAGGTCAGGGATAAGCTTTCCTCAAATGGGCAGCGTCAAACAAAGAGGAGGCTGACTTAACTCACCTAGAGAAAGAGAACCTCTTTCCCAGTCGATAAACAATCCTCTGGTCTACACTTCTCTCTCTCTCTCTCTCTCTCTCTCTCTCTCTCTCTCTCTCTCTCTCTCTCTTGTTCTCTTTCTCCGCTGAGTCTTAGCCGTGTTAACCCCCTCACAAACAATGTTTGCGTGTGCATGTGTGTGTGTGTGTGTGGTGGGCCGGGGGGGATTGTAACACTCCCCCACAATCACCCCCCACCTCACTAAACAATTCAAACACACTTACCCCAATTATGGTCTATGGCCCGACTGCAGTGTCCAGTAAGCTATGTTGGTCCCCAGCCCTCAACCTGACTGGTTGTTGTCATGTAAAGGAATGACAGCTTAAGGGTAGGACCACTGGGCCGCTTCTAACATCATCATTCCCCCGTGGTACATTACAGGGCCAGTCTTAATGCAGCGGCTAATTACAGCATGGTGTCAGTCGGCCAACAGACACACACACAAAGTGACTCTGTGTGTTTGTGTGTGTTCGTGTTGTGTTCGTGTGTGTGTTTTTCCTCTCACTGATGAAGGATGATGAAATTAGTAGGCCTGAACCCTTTGTTTGTCCTTTCAAGTGACAGGCACTCTCCAACTGTATTCTGTTTTCAATTTGACTTTTTTTTCCCAAATCAACACAGTAATCCAAACCAATTCTGGTGGTAGCTCAACCATCTACAAAATCCTTCTATAACCTTTGTCCTTAGGATTTCTATTGGTTTAAAAACGGGTTTATAAGCATGGATTATCAGTGATTAAAAATATAAATACAGGAATTGACATTATGGAATTGTAACCCCCTATCAGTCTGACCTCACGTTAACCCTTTTTAATATAGCGGTAGCTTGCAACATGTTTGACCTGATCTCAATACTCCACATTCTTCCTGCCTTAGCCCCATAACTCAGAAATGTGCAAATAAATGCATGGCTTTTAAAAAAGGGTGACAAGTCAAGGCTCAAGACACATCATGTGAACTCAGCGAGCGGTAGTCACAAGGCTTCCCACTAAGACACAACATTGCCACAAAGTCTCCCTGGGGTTACCCTCTCAACATTGGGATTCTTTTGAAGGGCTGTAAAATATAAAAATAAAAGTCATCTTTGGATGTTCTGTTCAGTAATCTTGGGATCCTCTGGTCATGCTAGTGAACTTTGTTCACCTCGTGAACTCCAACCTTTGTCCCCTTGTCATACAGAGGCTGCTTTATTCTTTCTCTGGCCTGAGGACCTGCTGATAATGTGAGTAAACAGTGGCTTTGACACAACCAGGAGCATGTCCAGCCAGGCCACCTGAGATACAAGTCTATCCATATCTGAGGACGTCGGAAATGTTGTGGAAACAGGCCACTAGGGGCAACTGTGAGTGCTGTTACATTCAAGCAGGTTTGGGTTTTGCTAGGGCGTTTCAAAGTTCATGCCTAAACTTAACCTTAAACACTTTGACATTTGATGTTTGGAACAGCTTGGAAATTTGACGTTTGAGAAACATGGATGAATGTCTAGTTCCGTTGTGAGACTGTGAGAGCTTGTTGCGCATGTCCCATAGTTGGGGTTATGTCATTGGTAGAGATGGGCACAACCAATTCATCGGAAAGACTAGAGTAAGTGTAGGCTATAGGGCTGTCATCCATCCTCCCTTTAGTGACACTTCTCCTTCACTACAGATAGAAAGATTCAGTACACAACCAAGAAAGAAGTAGAGACAGGAGGCTGGATTTATAAAGTAGATAAGGAGAGAAAGAGTGGACTTGTGTGACTGTAATATTTACTGTTCACTTTTTATTGTTTTAACAGGGTGAGCAAAGGGAGTAGGTGAGAAACAGGGGAGTGGGTGAGAAAGGGGAGTAGGTGAGCAAAGGGAGTAGGTGAGAAACAGGGGAGTGGGTGAGAAACAGGGGAGTGGGTGAGCAAAGGGAGTAGGTGTGAAACAGGGGAGTGGGTGAGCAAAGGGAGTAGGTGAGAAACAGGGGAGTGGGTGAGCAAAGGGAGTAGGTGAGAAACAGGGGACTGGGTGAGAAACAGGGGACTGGGTGAGAAACAGGGGAGTGGGTGAGAAACAGGGGACTGGGTGAGAAACAGGGGACTGGGTGAGAAACAGGGGAGTGGGTGAGAAACAGGTGAGTGGGTGAGAAACAGGGGACTGGGTGAGAAACAGGGGACTGGGTGAGAAACAGGGGACTGGGTGAGCAAAGGGAGTGGGTGAGAAACAGGGGAGTGGGTGAGAAACAGGGGAGTGGGTGAGAAACAGGGGACTGGGTGAGAAACAGGGAACTGGGTGAGAAACAGGGGAGTGGGTGAGAAATAGGGGACTGGGTGAGAAACAGGGGACTGGGTGAGCAAAGGGAGTGGGTGAGAAACAGGGGAGTGGGTGAGAAACAGGGGAGCGGGTGAGAAACAGGGGAGTAGGTGAGAAACAGGGGACTGGGTGAGCAAAGGGAGTGGGTGAGAAACAGGGGAGTGGGTGAGAAACAGGGGAGTGGGTGAGAAACAGGGAACTGGGTGAGAAACAGGGGAGTGGGTGAGAAACAGGGGACTGGGTGAGCAAAGGGAGTGGGTGAGAAACAGGGGAGTGGGTGAGAAACAGGGGAGTAGGTGAGAAACAGGGGAGTGGGTGAGAAACAGGGGAGTGGGTGAGAAACAGGGGAGTAGGTGAGAAACAGGGGAGTAGGTGAGAAACAGGGGAGTGGGTGAGAAACAGGGGAGTAGGTGAGAACAGTGGAGTGGGTGAGAAACAGGGGAGTAGGTGAGAAACAGGGGAGTAGGTGAGAAACAGGGGAGTGGGTGAGAAACAAGGGAGTGGGTGAGAAACAGGGGAGTAGGTGAGAAACAGGGGAGTGGGTGAGCAAAGGGAGTAGGTGAGAAACAGGGGAGTGGGTGAGCAAAGGGAGTAGGTGAGAAACTGGGGAGTGGGTGAGAAACAGGGGAGTGGGTGAGAAACAGGGGAGTGGGTGAGAAACAGGGGAGTGGGTGAGAAACAGGGGAGTGGGTGAGAAACAGGGGAGTAGGTGAGAAACAGGGGAGTAGGTGAGAAACAGGGGAGTAGGTGAGAAACAGGGGAGTGGGTGAGAAACAGGGGAGTAGGTGAGAACAGGGGAGTGGGTGAGAAACAGGGGAGTAGGTGAGAAACAGGAGAGTAGGTGAGAAACAGGGGAGTGGGTGAGAACCAGGGGAGTAGGTGAGAAACAGGGGAGTGGGTGAGAAACAGGGGAGTGGGTGAGAAACAGGGGAGTGGGTGAGAAACAGGGGAGTGGGTGAGAAACAGGGGAGTAGGTGAGAAACAGGGGAGTAGGTGATAAACAGGGGAGTGGGTGAGAAACAGGGGAGTAGGTGAGAAACAGGGGAGTGGGTGAGAAACAGGGGAGTAGGTGAGAAAGGTTATAGAATCTATGGCAGATCAAAGGCTACTTCAGGCCCTCTGTCATACCACAAAAACACATACACATACACACACATCCACACACTCTCTCTCTCTCTCTCTCTCTCTCTCTCTCTCTCTCTCTCTCCGTCACATGGCCCTGTACCTGCTCTACCTCTGCTTCCCCTTGCACACTCATCTGCATATCCCTTGCACTGCACTATAAATTCCTCCAGAAACGGGCACTTATTCCTTCATAAATCTCTTCCTTGTCACTTTCAAATTACAGAGATTTATTCACAGATGAACAAGCCAGAGCAGAGTCGAGAAAGGGAACAGGGGAGAAAGGGGGGAGGGAAACCTCTTCATCTTTTTATGACCAACATGGCGGGTGGTGTGGTGTGTGTATCTGCATATGCCCTTTGTGTGTGTCACACTGGTGGCAGCCCCAGAGCAGGAAGGGTGTGCGCCCGCCAACAAAGCCTTGACAACTCCCCGTGCCACAATCTCATCTGTTCCAGTCAGCGCACTCCTCAAAAACTATTTAACTTTCATTAAACAGTTTTTGATATGGGCTGAGAAAGGAAGGCATGAAGCGCCCGTAACGCTCATATGCTCTCATTCATTCTAGCTACTGCTGTTTCTCCCTTTTCACTCCCTCTCTTTCCCAGACTTACTCTCTTTCTCCCTATGTGACGGTCTATCCGCTTTTCTCCCCCTCTCCATCTCCCTCTGCGCTCTCTCCCCTCTCTCTCTCCATCTCACTCTCATACCCTGTCCCCCCTCTCTCTCTCTTTCTCTCATTCTTTGTCTTTCATTCTCTCCCTTTTTATTCTCTTTCTCTTATTCTCTCTCTTATTCTCTCTCTTTCTCTCTCTCTCTCTCTCTCTCTCTCACTCTCTCTCTCTCTCTCTCTCATTCTCTCTCTATCTCTCTCTGTCTCTGTCTCTCTCTCTCTCTCTCTCTCTCTCTCTCAATCTCTCTCATTTCCTGTCTCTCTCTCTGTCTCTCTCTCTCTCTCTCATTCTCTCTCTCTCTCTCTCTCTCTCTCATTCTCTCTATATCTCTCTCATTCTCTCTCGGTCTCTCGGTCTCTCTCTCTCTCTCTCTCTCGCTCTCTGTGTGTCTCTCTCTCTCTCTCTCTGTCTCTCATTCTCTCTCTCTCTCTCTCTCTCTCTCTCTCTCTCTATCTCTATTTCTCTCATTTCCTCTCTCTCATCCCCCCTCTCTCTCTCTATCTCTCATTCTCTCTCTATCTCTCTCATTCTCTCTCTGTCTCTCTCTGTCTCTCTGTCTCTCTGTCTCTCTGTCTCTCTCTCTCTCTCTCTCTCTCTCTCTCTCTGGCTGTCTGTCAGGATAGCATGCAGGTTGGTTAAATGAGGGACCTTTGAAGCTGTAGTTAGTGCTCACATTCCTCTTTTCCTTTGTGTGCGTCTCCTACTGTTGAAACAGTGATTCATGTACTGCTCGTCCAACCTCCATTAATTTCATGTAATGTAGCTTTTATCTCCGTCACTGGGACCACTATCTCCTCCACTGTCTCTCTCTCTCTCTTTCACTCTTTCCTTCTCTCTTTCTCTCTCTCATACACACACACAGCCCTACTCTCTCCTCTTCTCTTTATCTGTCGCCTCGCTTGCAGATTATTTTCTCTTTCTCTCTCTTTCCCTCTCTTTCTCAAGGTAACTGGTTCTATTACTTACCTACTTCTGCCCCTGTCAGAGGTCATTGTGGCGGAGGGGTGCAGTTCACCGTGTGTGTGTGTATGGTGTACCGTGTGTGTGGGGATGGTGTCATTCACTGGCAGTTTCATCAAATCAAATTTATTTTACACGTCACATGCTCCGTAAACAACAGGTGTAGACTAACAGTGAAATGCTTACGGGCCCATCCCAGACTTGGTGCATTGGTTCTGCTTGCCGTGTGATAGCAAAGAGAGCAGTCTATGACTTGGGTGGCTGGTGTCTTTGTAATATTATGGGCCTTCCTCTAGCACCGCCTGGTATAGAGATCCTGAATGGCAGGGAGCTCTGCCCCAGAGATGTACCCTCTGTCTGTTTGGCCCTGTCCGGGGGTATCGCTGGACGGGGCCACAGTGTCTCCTGACCCCTCCTGTCTCAGCCTCCAGTATTTATGCTGCAATAGTTTGTGTCAGGGGGCTAGGGTCAGTCTGGAGTATTTCTCCTGTCTTATCTGGTGTCCTGTGTGAATTTAAGTATGCTCTATAATTCTCTCTCTTTCTCTCTCTCTCTGAGGACCTGACCCCTAGGACCATGCCTCAGGACTACCTGGCATGATGACTCCTTGCTGTCCCCAGTCCACCTGGTCGTGCTGCAGCTACAGTACAGTTTCAACTGTTCTGCCAGTGCCTATGGAACCCTGACCTGTTCACCGGACGTGCTACCTTGTCCCAGACCTGCTGTTTTCAACTCTCTAGAGACAACAGGTGTGGTAGAGATACTCTGAATGATCGGCTATGAAAAGCCAACTGACATTTACTCCTGATGTGCTGACCTGTTGCACCCTCTACAACCACTGTGATTATTATTATCTGACTCTGTTGGTCATTTATGAACGTTTGAACATCTTGGCCATGTTCTGTTATAATCTCCACCCGGCACAGCCAGAAGAGGACTGACCACCCCTCATAGCCTGGTTCCTCTCTAGGTTTCTTCCTAGGTTCTGGCCTTTCTAGGGAATTTTTCCAAGCCACCTTGCTTCTACACCTGTATTGCTTGCTGTTTGGGGTTTTAGGCTGGGTTTCTGTACAGCACTTTGTGACATCAGTTGATGTAAGAAGTGCCTCATAAATACATTTGATTGATTGATTGTAGCGCCTTGCGGTCAGATGCCAAGCAGTTGCCGTACCAAGTGGGGATGCAGCAAGTCAAGATGCTCTCAATGGAGCAGTTGTAGAACTTTTTGCCAAATCTTTTCAGCCTCCTGAGGGGGAAGAGGCATTGTCATGCCTTCTTCTGTGTTGGTGTGCGTGGTCAATTCCTTAGTGATGTGGACACCGAGGAACTTGAAGCTCTCGACCCGCTCCACCTCAACACCGTCGATGTGGATGGGGTTCACGCTCAGCCCTCCGTTTCCTGTAGTCAACGTGCATTTACTGGTAACAAAGTGCTCCCCCTCTTCCTCAGCCTCATCATCCTCATCGTCACCGCCAGCGTAAACACAAAACTCTTCATTCTAACAAACCATGAAATTCCAGATATAAGGTACCGTATGTAAATGTTCCCTGTCAGAGAAGCTCAGCTCCGGTCTGCGTTATGTTTAGCACTCTGTCCCCTGAGAGGACGCCACTGCACTGAGCCATGGAAATGTCAGCGGTCAAGTTTACATGGGAAAAGTTGGAAAGCTAAACCGCCGGTCACCCTGGGCCACAGAAAAGGTCAGTGCCTTGTCAACAGCTGGTGGATATGTCACTTTGAACCCCCCCCCCCCCCCCCCCCCCCCCCAGTCACAGTTAGAATCATCCATGTATCCATGTGATGTCACCTCTCTTCTGCTTCCATCCTTCTCTGCATGGGCCACATTTTTGTGGCATTAATAATGAAATGTAATAAGTAATTTTCCATACAGTGCTTAACAACGAGACAAAGGCTACTGCATAGTATAGGAAAGCATTTTTATGTAATGTCTTATAGTAAATGTTCACTGTTCAACATCAGAACCATTCCAGGCAGAAATACTGCATTGTAACAGGAGCTAGTAACATAAGCACTTCGCTGCACTCGCTTTAACATCAGCTAACCTGTGTACGTGACCAATACACTTTGATTTGATTTGATTTAAGTCGCCCTTAGACACAGATCTGTGATCATTTTACCCTCCCCAAATCCTAACTGTTTTGGGGGTTAAACGCAAATCTGACCTTAGGGACGACTTCCTTCTACCATCAGGACCAGGGCATTATGATTCATTATTAATCATCAGTCTAAGTATCACAGCAGGTAAGAAGGAGTAGGAAGGGAGATAGCAGCATGCTGCCTGGGTTTGGTGCCAAAAACGCCATTCCCCAATCTCTTCTTCTCCCTTTCCACTCTCCTTCTGTTTCTCTTTTTACTCCCGCTTTCTTCCATTCTGAAAGCTGTGCAGCTTGATCTTTAATCTCACCCCCTCTCCTCCCTTTTCTCCTTCCCCCGCTCCTCATCTCTCCTCCCCTCTCTCTGCAGACACGGGTGTGTTGCTCTTCGCTATAGGGGGTAAGATGTGGAGGTCTGGTCTTACACAGCTAACATATGTCAGAACACCTGAGCAGCAGCTAGCCCTCCCCATTCCCTCCTCACGACCCGCTCCTCTCCGCTCCTCTCCGCTCCTCTGCCACTCCTGGGTTAATGTGCCCCCCAGCCGTGTGGCAGGGCGAGCTGGCGCGCTTCCCTCTCACCCGGCCAGCCCCCACGCTGGGCAACCACGGCCCACCGACAGCATCCATCGCCCCGACATGACGGATCACATATGGAAGCCTTCCACCACCACCACCGGTGCACCGGCAGATAGGGGGCAAGGGGAGGATGGATGGGAGGAGAGAGGGGGGGAGGAGTTGGTTTTAACACGGCGCACCGGCAGATAGGGGGCAAGGGGAGGATGGATGGGAGGAGAGAGGGGGGGAGGAGTTGGTTTTAACACGGCGCACCGGCAGATAGGGGGCAAGGGGAGGATGGATGGGAGGAGAGAGGGGGGGAGTTGGTTTTAACACGGCGCCCCGGCAGATAGGGGGCAAGGGGAGGATGGATGGGAGGAGAGAGGGGGGGAGTTGGTTTTAACACGGCGCACCGGCAGATAGGGGGCAAGGGGAGGATGGATGGGAGGAGAGAGGGGGGGAGTTGGTTTTAACACGGCGCACCGGCAGATAGGGGGCAAGGGGAGGATGGATGGGAGGAGAGAGGGGGGGAGTTGGTTTTAACACGGCGCACCGGCAGATAGGGGGCAAGGGGAGGATGGATGGGAGGAGAGAGGGGGGGAGTTGGTTTTAACACGGCGCACCGGCAGATAGGGGGCAAGGGGAGGATGGATGGGAGGAGAGAGGGGGGGAGTTGGTTTTAACACGGCGCACCGGCAGATAGGGGGCAAGGGGAGGATGGATGGGAGGAGAGAGGGGGGGAGTTGGTTTTAACACGGCGCACCGGCAGATAGGGGGCAAGGGGAGGATGGATGGGAGGAGAGAGGGGGGGGGGGAGTTGGTTTTAACACGGCGCACCGGCAGATAGGGGGCAAGGGGAGGACGAATGGGAGGAGAGAGGGGGGGGGAGTTGGTTTTAACACGGCGCACCGGCAGATAGGGGGCAAGGGGAGGATGGATGGGAGGAGAGAGGGGGGGGAGTTGGTTTTAACACGGCGCACCGGCAGATAGGGGGCAAGGGGAGGATGGATGGGAGGAGAGAGGGGGGGGGGAGTTGGTTTTAACACGGCGCACCGGCAGATAGGGGGCAAGGGGAGGACGGATGGGAGGAGAGAGGGGGGTGGAGTTAGTTTTAACACAGCGCACCGGCAGATAGGGGGCAAGGGGAGGATGGATGGGAGGAGAGAGGGGGGGGGAGTTGGTTTTAACACGGCGCACCGGCAGATAGGGGGCAAGGGGAGGATGGATGGGAGGAGAGAGAGGGGGGGGAGTTGGTTTTAACACGGCGCACCGGCAGATAGGGGGCAAGGGGAGGATGGATGGGAGGAGAGAGGGGGGGGGGAGTTGGTTTTAACACGGCGCACCGGCAGATAGGGGGCAAGGGGAGGATGGATGGGAGGAGAGAGGGGGGGGGGAGTTGGTTTTAACACGGCATATAGAGAATCAAGGTTCTACGCAGCATTAAACCACACAGCAGAGGAAGAAAAGCGGTCTTCTCCAAACAAAGTTTCCCCCCAATTAACAGTACCCCCCTGTTACACCAAAGATTCTCAAAGGCCAGAAGACTTTGACCCAAAGGGACAGAAAAGGAAGGAGATACACCTTAAAAGAATAGACAGACAGAGACACAAAGACAGAGAGAGAGACAGAAGGTGAATGGGGGTGAGTGAGGGGACATTGAGAGAAGTAGAAGAGTGTTCAGACAGCACTTTATCACTTGCTTTAAAACTCTCAATCTTCCTCTCGTCTTTAGCATTTGAAGCGCTAAGGTCCCCAGTGCCAGCAAAGGTCAGGGCTATGATTTATTGGTCTCTTATGGAGGTGCTGTCTGTAGGGCTGAGCGTTGTGCCATACGTCTGGACACCAGCCAACATTACTGGGTTCAAACTCAGCCAACACACTAGAACAGGCTTGGGGTCAATGCCATTTCAGCTCAAAATAATGACTTGTCAAGAAGCAGGAAACTTTCCTTAATATGTAGATTTGTAAATAATTTATTTTCTTAGCCTCCTGAAGTATGACCATTTTATTTGCTTGGCAGCACGCAAGGCCAGAATCCACTATGCTACAAACTCAAAGGACATCAAATCTCCTCTCTTTTCTCTCCAACATGTTCAGCCTGTAATGCATGTTTAATATGATACATTGTACAGCGGGAATATGAAGCAAAATACTGTGTAATTATTTTTCAATATTTTAATTCAAATCTTTTTCAGATCATGTCCTTGTGATGCCAAACATTTATGAAATATGGAGAGTACCCTTGTCAACTCTAAGTTGAAAATTAGACGCTTGTTCATTTTGATGTAAATACATGAAACTTAATATCCTCCAGTCCAGTACCATTTTCTTCCTGTTTGTCAATTCAGTGTTATTGATCACTAATTATTCATACAAGTGAAAATTGTATCATTATTTTCCTGAATTGCACTTAATTCGACATGACAAGGTCTCACCACATCATTGTAAACATTTGAATGATTGTATTGCGTTTCAGGGAGGGCTTTTGCCTGATATGTGTGTCTGTAAACCAAAGAAAGAGGATATACATAATTATGATTAATGGTTCTCATATAATTTAAAGTCGGAATAACATAATAACTTCCTTTAAATATTGCATTCTTCAAGTAGGGTCTTCTCTTTCATTTGACACGATTCAAAACACCATGACATTTCATCACAGTTTTCTTCTTTAAATATCTACTAAACCATACTAACACGTGATCTCTTTAGATCACTACGGAAAGGGTTAGTCCCTACTGCACCCATGAGATGACCATGGCTGATGTCATGTGCTGATAGCGTCCCTGCTTGAGTCCGTGGCGAGAAAAGCATTATTACATCACATTGTCTGCTGGGAGAGACCAGCGCTGCGCAGTATGACGCTGGAACATTTGTGTGTATTAAATCTCAGACTATAATTGCTTGAATAAGAGCGAAAATGAAAAACAACATGGTCGTGATGTGTAACAGAGGCCTGCTGTGGCACTGAAACTGTACGCAACACATACCGTGCAAATGTCTCTGAACAGAAATATAGCAGATAGAACAGATGCCGTGTAGTCAGTAATGGTCACATTCAATTACCATGCATTGTAGGCCTACACTGGATCATGCTGTAAGTCGGTAGGAAATAAAGCCATTATGTGCCATTGTTGCTGTAGTACAGTATGTAGACTCTATATATACACACTACCGTTCAAAAGTTTGGGGTCACTTAGAAATGTAAAGACCGTTGGTGGAAGAAGGTGAGGACCAAGATGCAGCGTGGTAAGTGTTCATCATTATTTTAATAAACTGAACACTAAATACAACAAGGAACAAAAGAAACAACCGAAACAGCTCCGTCAGGTGCAAAACACACTAAACAGAGAATAACTACCCACAACCCAGAGTGGGAAAACAGGCTGCCTAAGTATGGATCTCAATCAGTGACAACGATTGACAGCTGCCTTTGTTTGGGAACCATACCAGGCCAAAACCAGAAATACAAAACATAGAACAATAACATAGAATGCCCACCCCAACTCACACCCTGACCAAACTAAAATAGAGACATAAAAAGGGAACTAAGGTCAGGACGTGACAAGAAATGTCCTTGTTTTTTAAAGAAATGCACATTCTTTGTCCATTAAAATAACATCAAATTGATCAGAAATACAGTGTAGACATTGTTAATGTTGTAAATGACTATTGCAGCTGGAAACAGCTACAATAGTACAGAGGCCCAGAGGCAACCATCACTTCTGTGTTCCAATGGTATGTTGTATTAACTAATCCAAGTTTATCATTTTAAAAGGCTAACTGATCATTAGAAAACCCTTTTGCAATTATGTTAGCACAGCTGAAAACTGTCCTTCTTTAGACAAGTTGAGTATCTGGAGCATCAGCATTTGTGGGTTTGATTACAGGCTCAAATGGCCAGAAACAAATAACTTTCTTCTGAAACTTGTCAGTCTATTCTTGTTCTGAGAAATGAAGGCTATTCCATTTGTGAAATTGCCAAGAAACTGAAGATCTCGTACAACGCTGTGTCCTACTTCCTTCACAGAACAGTGCAAACAGTCTCTAACCAGAATAGAAAGAGGAGTGGGAGGCCCTGGTGCACAACTGAGCAAGAGGACAAGTACATTAGTGTCTAGTTTGAGAAACAGACGCCTCACAAGTCCTCAATTGGCAGCTTCATTAAATAGTATCCGCAAAACACCAGTCTCAACGTCAACAGTGAAGAGGCGACTCCGGGATGCTGGCCTTATAGGCAGAGTTCCTCTGTCCAGTGTCTGTGTTCTTTTGCCCATCTAAATCTATAATTGTTTTTGGCCAGTCTGAGATATGGCTTTTTAATTGCAATTCTGCTTTTCTTTAAAAAACAAGGACATTTCTAAGTGACCCCAAACTTTTGAACGGTAGTGTACATAATGTTGGAATGCAGTTGTGTTATGTTTCAGTGGTGTTATTTTTCAGTTGTGTTATGTTTCAGTATTGTTATTTTTCAGTAGTGTTATGTTTCAGTTGTGTTATTTTTCAGTTGTGTTATGTTTCAGTTGTGTTATTTTTCAGTGGTGTTATGTTTCAGTGGTGTTATTTTTCAGTGGTGTTATTTTTCAGTAGTGTTATGTTTCAGTTGTGTTATTTTTCAGTGGTGTTATGTTTCAGTGGTGTTATGTTTCAGTGGTGTTATGTTTCAGTGGTGTTATGTTTCAGTGGTGTTATGTTTCAGTTGTGTTATGTTTCAGTTGTGTTATGTTTCAGTGGTGTTATGTTTCAGTTGTGTTATGTTTCAGTGGTGTTATGTTTCAGTTGCGTTATGTTTCAGTGGTGTTATGTTTCAGTTGTGTTATGTTTCAGTTGTGTTATTTTTCAGTGGTGTTATGTTTCAGTGGTGTTATGTTTCAGTGGTGTTATGTTTCAGTTGTGTTATTTTTCAGTGGTGTTATGTTTCAGTTGTGTTATGTTTCAGTGGTGTTATGTTTCAGTTGTGTTATGTTTCAGTGGTGTTATGTTTCAGTTGTGTTATTTTTCAGTGGTGTTATGTTTCAGTTGTGTTATGTTTCAGTGGTGTTATGTTTCAGTTGTGTTATTTTTCAGTGGTGTTATGTTTCAGTTGCGTTATGTTTCAGTGGTGTTATGTTTCAGTTGTGTTATGTTTCAGTTGTGTTATTTTTCAGTGGTGTTATGTTTCAGTGGTGTTATGTTTCAGTGGTGTTATGTTTCAGTTGTGTTATTTTTCAGTGGTGTTATGTTTCAGTTGTGTTATGTTTCAGTGGTGTTATGTTTCAGTTGTGTTATGTTTCAGTGGTGTTATGTTTCAGTTGTGTTATTTTTCAGTGGTGTTATGTTTCAGTTGTGTTATGTTTCAGTTGTGTTATGTTTCAGTTGTGTTGTGTTTCAGTTGTGTTATGTTTCAGTGGTGTTATGTTTCAGTTGTGTTATGTTTCAGTGGTGTTATTTTTCAGTGGTGTTATGTTTCAGTTGTGTTATTTTTCAGTGGTGTTATGTTTCAGTTGTGTATGTTTCAGTTGTGTTATGTTTCAGTTGTGTTATGTTTCAGTTGTGTTATGCTTCAGTGGTGTTATGTTTCAGTTGTGTTATGTTTCAGTGGTGTTATGTTTCAGTTGTGTTATTTTTCAGTGGTGTTATGTTTCAGTTGTGTTATGTTTCAGTTGTGTTATGTTTCAGTGGTGTTATGTTTCAGTGGTGTTATGTTTCAGTTGTGTTATGTTTCAGTGGTGTTATGTTTCAGTTGTGTTATTTTTCAGTGGTGTTATGTTTCAGTTGTGTTATGTTTCAGTTGTGTTATGTTTCAGTTGTGTTGTGTTTCAGTTGTGTTATGTTTCAGTGGCGGTGGAGTTCTAAGGTGTCATTGTACAGCTGCTCTATTACTACGACACCCTCCCTCCTCTCCTCACCGGCTTCCAGGACAGCGATAGCGACATGTTTAGCTGCATTCAACATGAAAGACTGCCTCTCTCTGCTGACATATAACTTGAAAAAGCGGCCACCAGTTTGCTTTCAAGAGGGGAGGAAATTGAACACAACCGCCATTTGAAGTGTGGATTGAGAGACTGGTTTCTGAAGTGAATAAACTGACAACAAAATCCGGCGAGGAGAGCTTTCCCCGTGTCATGAATACCATTGGACTCTTTAAAGCATCCTACGTCACATTTGCAAAGAAGAAAATATATAAAGGTGTATTTAAAGGTCTATGTTGGAGGAGAGGTTACACGTCCTCTGCACTACCAACAAAGGACCATAACCTTCACCAGTGGAGAGAAAGGTTCCCTGATGTTAAGCCACAAACTAAAACTGAGAACTCTGGTGGTGCCAGAGACGCTGACCTTCCTTCAGCAAACCTTTACATCGCCTTCTCTTTCTCTGACTCGACTTTAAGTGTTGAACAGTCTTGAACAAAGTGCTACGATGCCCCACACTCTGCCGGTCTGGTCAGACAGAAAGCTCAAGATTTCCGATGACCATGCACTGTGTGTGAGTATTGTTTTCAAATACGATTGATTGCCAGAAAAATGCATATATTAAAAACTCCCCATAAAAACATTATAATTGAGTCCTGTTGTGTCAATACATGATTTAGCTATTTTAGTCATTGTCTTCAAATTAATTTATGCATTCTAACTACCTTTAGAAACAGAATGTCTGTGTTTTGTGTGTGCTACAGTACGGATATGTCTGTGCATGCTTAAATGATGGGAGTGAGGTCAGAGTAATCATGGGTAAAGCCTCAACCATCAAATTAGAGGAGCAACTCTTTGACTATAAAGGCTCCCCTGGAATAAAGATGGCATGGACTCTCACTTCAAATATTAATCAAATGAAGCTCTTTCAGAACTGGCATTTCTCTCCTGGAGAAGACAAACTACTCTCCTGTCACGTTAATGAATGCGAGAGGCAAGTAGTGACAAAGAGGTGGCCTTTACACCAGGCCATATACTGTAACTTTAAATGGCTGCATTACACTTAGCCCAAATCTAAGCAGAAGGGTTTGATATTGTGAATCAAACTCAGAATGTTTGGGAAGGAAGAAAGGTAGAAAGGAATAAATAAATGTGTCCTGTGCTAAAAAGAGAAAGAAAGAAAAACACAGACAGAACTAAAGGGAAAAAGAAAGAACGAGAAAAAGAACTGCTCATTTGTTTTTACTGTGTTCTGGACTACAGGTCCATATTCTGATGTGTTGAAGACGTCTTTTAGTCTTTGTTTAATTGCCACCAATACTTGTTAACATCTCCCTTTCTTTCCTCTAGCAGATTGTGCATGTGCTTCATCTGTTCCGGGGGATAGGAGAGACCCCATTTTAGATACATCTGAACAGCTCTGAACGTCACTGAATGGCACACTCCAAAGGTTGGATATGCTGCTGCCCTTTCTGTCTTATATGGTACGCTGGCATTTAACTACACACGTGTTAGCAGAACGCACTCTTAGGTTATGGTCGTTGTAATGCGTGTGTATATTTGTACACTGGCAGCCACTCCTGATTATATCCATTTTCATCAAGAAAAGGAAAAAATACTGTGTGTGTCTGTGTGTGTGTCTGTGTGTGTGTCTGTGTGCATGCGTGCGCACATTATCATACACAATGTATGCACATAAAGGCAATTCAATTTCAAGTCTAAATTATGTTAATTTGAAGTGTCCTCTTCAAATAATTATGTTACATAGATACCTCTGCAGTGTCTTACTGGGCATAAACATAATTTCACCCTGAAATGGACCTGCGATGACTGATGCCCCACAGTAGGGAAGTTAGCAAGATACCTGCTAATGATCCACAATACAGTATATTTTTTCATTCTTCAAAATCTGTTGCAATTTCTGTATTATTCTGTTGCATTATATTACAAATCTCGCTTATAAATGTAGAGAAGCGTGTGTTCCTACTGAAAATACATTACATCCTGTTTCATCTTGTGCTTTTTTATCTGCTCACTACTGTCATAGGCTATGGTACTTTCATAAGAGACAACTCGATTATATTTGCAAGATTTCTCTTTGTGACCTCTCAATACGTATGACACACGGTCCGGACCTTAAAGTCTACATCAGTCTCTCAAAGCACAGGCGTCCATTGTTGTATTGTGAGGAAACCACAACAACTAGAGAACAGGGTTGATAGTCTCCATCCATCCTGCCTCAATCCCTGTAGAATCAATACTGCAAACTCCATCACTGCCTTAAGCTGGACCATGCTATACTTTTGCATCTGATAGGATCACCAGCTTCCTCCAAGACCCGTGTTTGTTATTACTGTCAATTATCCCGACAATGCACCAGTAAACCACGTCGGCTTCAACAGTAAAATAAATAACTGACACCCTTAACATAGCCCCCAAGTCAGTTTTAGAATGGGAAACTAGCAACAGGCTAAACCCTAAACCTAATCTGGATCGAGTATTGAATAATGTGACTATTGAGCAAGTGGAAGAGACTCAACTGTTGGGTGTCAACAAGCTATCATGGTGAAAACATATAGCTTTAATATTGCAGATTGTGGCTTCTATCAATGTAATTTCTGCATCATTAAATAATATAATCATATAAAATATACTCAATGGTTACTAAAATGGGAAGAGGTCTGTCCATGATAAGCCGTTGCTCTGCTTTCTTGATATCTCAGTCAACCAGACAGGTTCTACAGGCCCTAGTTTTGTTTCAGCTGGATGACTGTCCAGTTGTGTGGTCAGGTGCAACAAAGAAGTACATAGGCTGATTTCAGTTGGTCCAAAACAGAGCAGCGCGTATCACACACTGAAGGTGAATGTCAGTGACATGCATGTAAATCTCTCCTGGCTCAAAGTTGAGGAGAGATTGACCGCATCACTATTGGTCTTTGTGCGAGGTGTTGTGTTGAAGATACTTAACTGTCTGTTCAAGCAATTGGCACACAGTTAGGACACTCATCGGTATCACACAAGACATGCAACCAGGGGTCTCTTCACAGTTCCCCAGGTCCAGAACAGAGGCTGAGAAACACACAGTATTAACACACAGAGCATGGAAAACACACAGGGATACATGAGAATGCTGTTAATTTACTACAGCTCAGCATTCAACACCATAGTGCCCTCAAAGCTCATCACTAATTTAAGAACCCTGGGACTAAACACCTCCCTCTGCAACTGGATCCTGGCCTTCCTGATGGGCCACCCCCAGGTGGTAAGGGTAGGCAACAATACATCTGCCACGCTGATCCTCAACATGCCCCATCAGGGGTGTGTGCTTAGTCCCCTCCTGTACTCCCAGTTCACCCATGACTGCGTGGCCAAGCACGACTCCAACACATCATTAAGTTTGCCGACAACACAACAGTGGTAGGCCTGATCACCGACAATGGTATTACAGCCTTTAGGGAGGAGGTCAGCGACCTGGCAGTGTGGTGCCAGGACAACAACCTCCCCCTCAATGTCATCAAGACAAAGGAGATGATCGTGAACTACAGGAAAATGAGGGCCGAGCATGCCCCCATTCTCATCGATGGGGCTGTAGTGGAGAGGTTGAGAGCTTCAAGTTCCTTGGTGTCCACATCCCCAACAAACTATCGTGGTCCAAACACACCAAGACACTCGTGAAGAGGGCACGACAATGCCTATTCCCCAGGAGACTGAAAAGATTTGGCATGGTTCCTCAGATCCTCAAAAAGCTATGCAGCTGCACCATCGAGAGCATCCTGACTGGTTTCATCACCACCTGGTATGGCAACTACTCGGCCTCCGATCACAAGGTGCTACAGAGGGTAGTACGTACGGCCCAGTACATCACTGGGGCCAAGCTTCCTGTCATCCAGGACCTCTAGCAGGCTGTGTCAGAGGAAGGCCTTAAAAATGTTTTTTTTTTAAGAATTTGTTAAGAATTTGTTCTTAATTAACTGACTTGCCTAGTTAAATAAAGGTAACAAAAAATGTAATAAACAATTAAGATATTAAATAGAGCCATGACTAAATTAAACTCTCTGCCACCCCAGGTAACTCAAACTAGCAATACAAATATATAAAATATATATATATAAAAGAATACCGTATGGCACGACAGGGACTGTGAAGAGACACAGACATTTTCATGCATTTTGTATTGTATTTTGCATTGTATTATGTATGTGATACATGGATGGGATACGGCTGTGATATGTGGTTGTCTCACCTTGCTTTCTAAAGATGAATGCTCTAGCTGTGGGTCACTCTGGATGTGAGCATCAGCTGAATAGTTCATTTGGAATGTAAATGCAGTGCTATGTATATTTATGTATATTATGTATTTCTTATTGTGTTGTTACATGTTTTGACCACAGGAAGAGTAACCTCAATAGCAGATAATGGGGAAACTAACACTAAATCCGGAGATGTGTAAAATGTTACATGATCGTTTCAAAAGGTTGACTAAATGTTTTTTTTGCGTGACCTCTGGTCACCAAAATAGCAAAAAAGAGGCTGCTATCACACTTTGGGTTTGTTTACCAAAACAAACACACAAAAAAAACAATTGGAGTGATTGGACCCACTTTCATTTCCTTTCAAAAATGGCCTGAAAAAGGAACTAGAAAGTATAATGGGTGAACTAGCCCGTAAGTGTGTAAATTCAGATAGCCTATGACATAGGCCCGATGCTTTTCCCTTGAATTCGTAAACGTAAATATGCTTACTTCGGTTCTGACAGAGGTTTGAGCGATTGGCCAAGGAAGTGAAGTCTGCGTCAGGTGGTGTCTGGCCATCCTGTTTCTCTGGTCCCTCCATCTCTCAGCTGCCCGCTAGAGATCATTAATGAAGTAGCCCTCTCATTGGTATTGACTGGCCTGTCAGCGGCCCTACCTCAGCCCCTAATAGGAGCCATTGGATTTAAAACCCAGCACAGGTAGGGGGGTGTGCGTGTAGGAGAGGTGGGGGGTGGAGGTCAAACATGTTTTGCATTTCAAGTGCTCACCCGGCCACGGGAAATAGGGATTTTATATTGAACACGAAAATCCTTGTATGAACGTGATACAAAGGATATCCTGTCTGTGAGAAACAAAATACATGTTAAAGATTGAAGATTGAATGTAAATGGTGTTGTGTCTTTGGCTATGCCGGATTAAGTGATATGACATGCTATGCTATAAAATAATTTCCCCGTAATTAATATTACCTGATTGAGCTAATCATGTAAATGTAATTAACTAGAGAGTTGGGCACCACGAAATAATATTTATAGAGCTGTTATCATCCAAATAAACTCTTAAAGAGCTTACATCAATAGCAGTCAATAACAATCGTCATATTAATTCAGTCTCATCTGAAAGTTGTAAATTCTTAGTTATCTGCACGAACCCTGGCTAACAAGGTGAATCAGCAATACAAAATTGGGTTTAATTATTTATTTACTAAATACCTAACTAATCACACAGAATTACACATACCCATAATTAAATCATAACTTGATTACAAATTACGTCATAACGGAAAACGTCCCTGGCGGGCGGAACAGATATGACAGCTTGTTAAACAAAAGAAAGGGGGCTGGGTGAAAGTGAAAGAGCGGGAAGACTGAGAAACAAAGGGTGAAGCTGTGCTATCATAAATACAGTATCTTATGCATTCTAAATTAACACCCATTTGGAAAAGGAAAATGCAATAAATATTTACTCTGAGCTGCGTTTCGGTAGGTTGGTGGTAGATGGAAGGCCTTGTTGCCCAACCGAGTCCTTTGAAGAATGTCTCTGCTGGTAAATTGAATAGGTTCTAGTAACGTCGTTGTGTGGTAGACGGGATACTCTGTCTGTTCCTTCCTAACCCTCGATACTCTGTCTGTTCCTTCCTAACCCAGCGGCTGTTGCTAACTCAACGGCTCGGAGGTATCACTTCTGTAGTGAATAAGAGTTCAAAGTTCATACCATTCGCAACCAAAGCTCACGCTGATGTTGGCTTCGTTCTGTAGTTATTATCTGAACCATTCTGACATCGGACCGTCGTCTTCACGTCCTCGAAACAGGAAGTTATATTGTCGTCAAGGCTTTATATAGGAAGGGAGAGGAGGGCGTGTTTGAAAAGTTTTATAGCCCATGTCCCTTCACAGGTGCGGGCCGCTGATTGAGCAGAGCCCTACTTTATGAAAACCCAAATCTCACATTTTAGAAGCTAAAATCACATTTCATCCCATCACGAATAATTTCATATTCAAACATTTCAATTGAACAACAATTCCATGTGAATCCGATAACTTTGATGTGTAGACTTTCCACTGTAGATTTTATGTCATCTTATCATTGATGAGAATGTCTCAGATGACAACCGAACTGACATCTTATTCATTATTAAGTACCACTGCATATGTTCAATTGTTCGGATTACCAGAATATAGTTCATTTCCCCCCATCTTCTGATGTTCCCAGAATCTCTATGTTAACCAAAGGGTTTGCAAATGTAACATCAGTAGGGTAGAGAGAGGAAAAAGGGGGGGAGAGGTATTTATGACTGATAAACCTACCCCCAGGCCAACGTCATAACAATAGGGTCCAGGAGTCCAATACAGCTGAGAATGTCGAATGTCTCGCAATATAAGTATTTCTTACATGTATTTATTTTTATACAAATAGATGGGAGACATACTTTATGTACCTTTAGTTTATCTAAGCAAATGCAGTCCTCAGTCCTTTCTCCTATGCATGCAGGTGTATGACCCGTGTCACAACATGTATACACTCTTCACATCATACCTACACTGTTCTCCTACCAGGGTTGGGGAGTAACAGATTACATGTAATCTGTTACCTGTAGGATCCGTTACATTACAAGCACAAATATTGTAATCAGATTACAGATACCTTTGAAAAACTAGATGATTGCTTCGAGGATGACTTTTAAAAGGATGTTGGCAAAAAAAATATTTGACACTTCTCGGTTTTCTCAATGACTTTCAAATCAGCATTAACAAAAGGTGCAAGTTTAAGTTTGTTCCACCTTAGCGAGTCTGACCACAAGTCAGAGACCACTATGATGACACACCAAATGTGTTTGATGGATCATGGGAAAAGAGCAGGAATAGGCTTTTGTGGGCTGCAGTCCAAGCTATGTCTTCAAATGGTGTGGCTGCGGTTGGCATCCAAAGATGATCCAACTTGAAAAGGTTGGAGGTAAGGATGACAGCAGTGGTGTAGTCTACGGCGATTCAGATATCACTTAATATTGATATCTACATAGTGCATTGATGTGAATCACACTGCTGCACTCTCATTTAGTTATTTGCGCCTTACAGATTGTGGTTGTTGTGGACGGCCGTTCACAAATCTAAATGTATATTTGAACCCCAATAATGGTTGAATTCAAGAAGTTTAAAGCTGCCTTTCAATCATTGTTTTTGAAACCAGTAAACATTTGTTGACTTCTTTGATCATAAAAGCCTTGGTTTCATGCATGTTAACATCAGAAGCCTCCTCCCTAAGTTTGTTTTATTCACTGCTTTAGCACACTCTGCCAACCCTGATGTCCTAGCCGTGTCTGAATCCTGGCTTAGAAAGGCCACCAAAGATTCTGAAATTTCCATCCCCAACTACAACATTTTCAGCCAAGATAGAACTACCAAAGGGGATGGAGTTGCAATATCCTGCAGAGACAGCCTGCAGAGTTCTGTCATGCTATCTAGGTCTGTGCCCAAACAGTTCGAACCTAAAAATCCACCTTTCCAGAAATAAGTCTCTCACTGTTGCCGCTTGTTATAGATCCCCCTTAGCCCCCAGCTGTGCCCTGGACACCATATGTGAATTAATTGCCCCCCATTTATCTTCAGAGTTTGTGCTGTTAGGTGACCTAAACTGGGATATGCTTAACACCCCGGCCGTCCTACAATCTAAGCTAGATGCCCTCAATCTCACACAAGCCTCCCCATTTCTCCTTCACCCAAATCCAGATAGCTCATGTTCTGAAAGAGCTGCAAAATCTGGACCCCTACAAATCACCCTGGCTAGACAATCTGGACCCTCTCTTTCTTGAATTATCTGCCGCAATTGTTGCAACCCCTATTACTAGCCTGTTCAACCTCTCTTTCGTATTGTCTGAGGTCCCTAAAGATTGGAAAGCTGCCTCTCTCATCCCCCTCTTCAAAAGGGGAGACACTCTAGACCCAAACTGTTACAGACTTATATCTATCCTACCCTGCCTTTCTAAAGTCTTCGAAATCCAAGTTAATAAACAGATTACAGACCATTTCGAATCCCACCGTACCTTCTCCACTATGCAATCTGGTTTCCGAACTGGTCATGGGTGCACCTTAGCCACGCTCAAGGTAGAAAACGATATCATAACCGCCATTGATAAAAGACAATACTGTGCAGCCATCTTCATTGACCTGGCCAAGGATTTCGACTCTGTCAATCACCGTATTCTTATCGGCATACTCAACAGCCTTTGTTTCTCAAATGACTGCCTCGCCTGGTTCACCAACTACTTCTCAGATAGAGTTCAGCGTGTCAAATCAGAGGGCCTGTTGTCTGGACCTCTGGCAGTCTCTATAAGGGTGCCACAGGGTTCAATTCTCGGGCCGACTCTTTTCTCTGTATATATCAATGATGTCGCGCTTGCTGATGGTGATTCTCTGATACACCTCTATGCAGACAACACCATTCTGTATACTTCTGGCCCTTCTTTGGACACTGTGCTAACAAAGCTCCAGACAAGCTTAAATGCCATACAACACTCCTTCCGTGGCCTCCAACTGCTCTTAAACCAAGTAAAACCAAATGCATGTTCTTCAACCGATCGCTGCCCGCACCCGCCCGCCCATCTAGCATCACTACTCTGGACGGTTCTGACTTAGATTATGTGTACAACTACAAATACCTAGGTGTCTGGTTAGACTGTAAACTCTCCTTCCAGACTCACATTAAGCATCTCCAATCCAAAATTAAATATAGAATTGGCTTCCTATTTCACAACAAAGCATCCTTCACTCATGCTGCCATACCTACCCCGTAAAACTGACTATGCTACCGATGTCGGCGATGTCATTTACAAAATAGCCTCCAACACTCTACTCAGCAAATTGGATGTAATCTATCACAGTGTCATCTGTTTTGTCCATATACCACCCACCACTGCGACCTGTATGCTCTCGTCGGCTGACCCTCGCTTCATATTCGTCGCCAGACCCACTGGCTCCAGATCATCTATAAGTCTTTGCTTATAGCCCCACCTTATCTCAGCTCACTGGTCCCGATAACAACACCCACCCGTAGCACACACTCCAGCAGGTATATTTCACTGGTCATCCCCAAAGCCAACTCCTCTTTGGCTGCCTTTCCTTCCAGTTCTCTGCTGCCAATGACTGGAACGAATTGCTAAAATCTCTGAAGCTGGAGTCTTATATCTCCCTCACTAACTTTAAGTATCAGCTGCCAGAGCAGCTTACCGATCATTGCACCTGTACACAGCCATTCTGAAAATCGTCCACCCAACTACCTCATCCCCATATTGTTATTTATTTTTTGCTCCTTTGCACCCCAGTATCTTTACTTGCACATTCATCTTCTGCACATCTATCACTCCACTGTTAATGCTAAATTGTAAGTATTTTGCCACTATGGCCTATTTATTTCCTTACCTCCCAAATCTTACTGCATTTGCACACACTGTATATAGACTTTTCCATTGTGTTATTGACTGTAAGTTTGTTTATTTCATGTGTTGTTTATGTCGCACTGCTTCGCTTTATCTTGGCCAGGTCGCAGTTGTAAATGAGAACTTGTTCTCTCACTGGCATACCTGGTTAAATAAAGGTGAAATAAATAATTGTAAAAAATTATTCAATTGGAAACATACATGTTTGTCTTCTTCTAATGCCTCTTAAGGGGAATGTATTCTAAAAGTAACTGAACAGATTACGTTACTGAGTTTGGGTTATCCAAAAGTTACGTTACTGATTACAATTTTGGACAGATAACTAGTAACTGTAACAGATTACGTTGAGAAAGTAACCTACCCAACCCTGCCACCTACATATTGTTAGTTCAAGGTAGTTGTGTAAAGCAATGTACCATTGGAATGGTCCTTCGCTGACTTAAACAGGCCTGCATGTTTGTCCCAGAGAGAGAAGAGCTCAAACTGAAGCCTAGCCAGGGAGATCTGCTGTGTAACTCTATAATGACAGTTATACAGTCCTAATCACTGTAATTATCTTTGATTTACTTAAGCCTCCACACTTTTAATTGAGTGGACAAGTTTAGCTGTTTTGGACGGTCGGATCCTCTGTCTACAGTTTTCAGTCTCATCTCCAGATGCTGTGTCGAAGCTGCAAAGTGGAGGATCTGCACAGGTAGCACTAACCCTGTACATTCTGGCGATGCAAAAACTCTTTACTGCCCTAACAATGGTAGATTGCTGTATGCCTTTTGTACATTTAAAAACATGCAACTATTTAACCAAATTAGATTGTTTGAGCTATTTCATAAGCACAGCTCAACTTTCCCTTCTGATTCATTATGTACATAACAATGTTATCAATGTATCATTCACAAATAGAATCCATACAAATATGTATACTCACTTCAGATGCGGTAAACAATTTGGGTGTTAACAATTCCATATTTCACATTTACATTTCTGGGGGAATTTCTAGGCCCAATATCTCAATGCAAATGTTATGAGTTCTATTTTCTTAGGCGTGAACATAGGACGTATTATCATCAAAGATCAGACTTGTTTGACGTGCCAATCTAAATGTTGCTATAACCCCTGATGGAAAACTTATTCCGTGCTTCTTTATGACTTACAAGGGCGCAAGGTTGTCAGAGGAGAAAAGGAAATTGACAAATAAACACCATTTCATGATATAATAAAATATACATTATATTTATATTAGAACTTAAAGCTCAGAGCCAGGTAATAACCATCAAACAAAAACCAAGTGGGGGAACGAAAGAGTAACAGTAAAGGTTAGTTGGGTGGCCTTTATAGATCGGCTTGTCTGGGGAGGGGGGCGAGGGGGGTGGGGGGGGGGTGGGGGGGGGCGAGGGGGGCTGCTGAACTTCACTTTCTATTAGTGGCCGACAGGGGGACGCTGCTTCAGCCGCCGATCAATAGGCTGAAGGACAAGGGTGTCAGAAAAATGAAAGACCTTTCTCTCTGCTGGCAAATGTGTCTCCGAGAGACAGAAGAAAGGAACATAGGGGGGAGTGTCACAGAACTCAGTTCTCTCCAAGGGGGGTCAGTGATTGAAGGGCTCCATTTTGGAGGGCTCTGTGGTCCTGATCCTGCTCTCTCAGACGTCTTCTGTCGGTGTGCGCTATGTCTCTGTGTCTCCGTCCGAGGATTAGTTTGTTCCTCCTACTCAAGACCCTGATGTCTCATTGGGAAACATGGATAGGAACTTCAGCATACACTGTACTGGCTTAGCTGAGTGGTTACAGTATAAAATGCACCAACCACTTCCTCACTAAAGAGACTTTTGACTCTGTGTAAAATTTGCATGTCATCCTTAAAGGAAAATTGGACCTATATTTTTGGATTTGTTTAATTAGTCCATTGTTGACCTAGTCCCAAAAGGTTTTGCTTATCAGAAGTCAAGTTTTCAAGATATGTAACTTTCAAAATACATCCCCGTATGATGCATCATGCATTAACAACAAAATGCATCACACAGGGATGATTTCTGTAGCACAGTTTTCCATCTGAAAGGTCAGTGTAGTTGTCTGTTAAAGGTGCCTCTTATACTAGTGGTTACTCTCTTAGGCTACTGGTTCTCTCTTTCCCTCTCGCCCTTGTTTTTCTGTCTCTCTTTCTCTCTCTCCCCCTCTCTCCTCTCTCTCCCCCTTGTTCTTTCTGTGTCTGTCTCTAGCCTTCCCTGATATATACTGTACCTGTAAATAAAACTAAATGCAAAAGATCCTGTCATATGAAGGCTTACACAGAAAAATCAACAACAATCATTTCCATAATATGTTCTATTGGATGGTGTGCGTGGTTGATAGGTGAGACCAGAGGACCCTGGTTCTAGTCAACAAAGTTCTCTGTCTGACAAGCGCTATTATTTTTATGGATATTATGAGAGGAAGGGATAAAATGCACATAATTAGCCATCCCAGCTATAATCTCATTGATTTGTCCTCACCTCTGTGGGCCAGCCTTTTACCTTTGCTTCAACATAAACACCACAGAGGAGAGGAGAGGAGAGGTGTGTGTGTGTGTGTGTGTGTGTGTGTGTGTGTGTGTGTGTGTGTGTGTGTGTGTGTGTCTGTGTGTGTGTGTGTGTGTGTGTGTGTGTGTGTGTGTGTGTGTGTGTGTGTGTGTGTGTGTGTGTGTGTGTGTGTGTGTGTGTGCATGTATGACAATTTATACAATTCGGAAGGGTAATTGAGAGTGTATTATTAGTGTTTTGTTAGATAATTTCCGTCTAACACATCACAGTTAAATAATGTACCTCTAACACATCAAAGTTAAATAATGTACCTCTAACACATCAAAGTTAAATAATGTACCTCCAACACATCAAAGTTAAATAATGTACCTCCAACACATCAAAGTTAAATAATGTACCTCTAACACATCAAAGTTAAATAATGTACCTCCAACACATCAAAGTTAAATAATGTACCTCCAACACATCAAAGTTAAATAATGTACCTCCAACACATCAAAGTTAAATAATGTACCTCCAACACATCAAAGTTAAATAATGTACCTCCAACACATCAAAGTGAAATAATGTACCTCTAACACATCAAAGTTAAATAATGTACCTCCAACACATCAACGTTAAATAATGTACCTCTAACACATCAAAGTTAAATAATGTACCTCCAACACATCAAAGTTAAATAATGTACCTCCAACACATCAAAGTTAAATAATGTACCTCCAACACATCAAAGTTAAATAATGTACCTCTAACACATCAAAGTTAAATAATGTACCTCCAACACATCAACGTTAAATAATGTACCTCTAACACATCAAAGTTAAATAATGTACCTCCAACACATCAAAGTTAAATAATGTACCTCCAACACATCAAAGTTAAATAATGTACCTCCAACACATCAAAGTTAAATAATGTACCTCCAACACATCAAAGTTAAATAATGTACCTCTAACACATCAAAGTTAAATAATGTACCTCCAACACATCAAAGTTAAATAATGTACCTCCAACACATCAAAGTTAAATAATGTACCTCCAACACATCAAAGTTAAATAATGTACCTCCAACACATCAAAGTTAAATAATGTACCTCCAACACATCAAAGTTAAATAATGTACCTCTAACACATCAAAGTTAAATAATGTACCTCTAACACATCAAAGTTAAATAATGTACCTCTAACACATCAAAGTTAAATAATGTACCTCCAACACATCAAAGTTAAATAATGTACCTCCAACACATCAACGTTAAATAATGTACCTCCAACACATCAAAGTTAAATAATGTACCTCCAACACATCATCGTTAAATAATGTACCTCTAACACATCAAAGTTAAATAATGTACCTCCAACACATCAAAGTTAAATAATGTACCTCCAACACATCAACGTTTGCTGTTATGTGTGATTGTTTCCCTGCTTTTACCCTAAAGAACAATGCTTCTGCTCTGGCTAAACTGATTCAAATGTTTATTACCACTAGTCCACAAGTATTTTATTAGAGGCTGTACACTCCATCCCATACAGTTAAACATAGGCAGAACATGACCTACAGCAGTGGTCACCAACCAGTCCATCTTCAAGTCATTCCTAGTCGATCACCAAACCTTTCTGTAGAAAAGCCAACGATAAAGCCTTGCACTCTTAATTGATTTATTTGTGTTGCGATGATGGCGGCAGGTGCACTTGATTCAGAAAACCTACATGCCGGGTAGACAAAGTGTTTCCATTTTAAACCATTTCATTTGTATGAAGGGATAAACTCCGCCCACCCGGCGGACCAGGAGAGCTGTGGCTAAATCAAGTATGCCTACTGCACTGGCCAATCGGATAGCTCAAATCATTCTATGACCGCGCAAAAAGTTTGATACTAGCCTACATGAGATTTCATAACTTTTTAAATCATGACCAGAGAGAGAGACTGTCAAATATACAGCAAAGAGCTGCTGTTTAATGAGTGAGTTCAAGTAAGTTTTTATTCAGCACTGTCATCACTGTTTTTATTCAATACTTTTACAAAACACCAAACGCACTTCTCCCTACTTCCACTCGCGCTGCAGCTGCAATGAGTTAGTAGCCAAGTGTATCAATAGAATTACGTTTTTATTATTAGCGGCTCGTTGTCTATTTTAATATCGAGGAATAGTTCACTTTCTTAAGTCATAAGAACAACAACAATGCGATGTGACTCGAGTTTCACCATTAGGTGGAAGATGGTGTCCCCTCTCTCTGGTCAGTCTCACTGGAAGAAAGGAGAGATTTAAATTTATGCTCAGCTGTGTGTCTCACAGGTGATACAACAACTGATCTATTTTGTTATAAAGCGTGAGTTTTGAGATATAATATGGTCTGAGAAGAACAATATTGTCAGGCCAAGCAAAGTCAACATGCTGTGATAATGTATTAGGCCTAATGCACAAACCTCATTCCTACAGAACTTACACTTTTTAATAAGTCAAGTAAACAAACCGAAAAGGTTGGTGACCACTGGCTTACAGCATCCATTCCCACGCACAAACAGACACACACACACACACACACGCACACACACACACACACACACACACACACACACACACACACACACACACACACACACACACACACACACACACACACACACACACACTAACTGCAAAACATATGAACACACACACACACACACACACACACACTAACTGCAAAACATATTAACACATGCACACACACACGCATGCACACACACACACACACACAATAACTGCAAAACATATGAACACACACACACACACACAATAACTGCAAAACATATGAACACACACACAATAACTGCAAAACATATGAACACATGCACACACACACACACGCACGCACACACACACACACACACACACACATATATGTGCCCTTTCTTTGCAGATACATTCTAAGTACTGTAATCTCGTGTGGACCGGCACATTCCTCTCTGGCCACAGCAGCACATGGTGCTCTCTAATAAACTGGTCTTGGGCAGAGGGCCAGGCTGGGGGACCGGATCAGGCCTGGCTCTGAGTGGTTAGACCAGAGCCTAACCTCCCCTTTATCCCCTGCCAGCCCAGCCATAGTGTAATGTGGCTGAGGCTGCACTCTGGGCTTTATGGGCCCTTCACTGGAACCCAGGACTTATGGAAACAGACCAGCGCTTTAAAGTTCTTACTGCAATTCACTGCCGAATGTTGGTGCCCACCCGTTTGCCTGCACACACATATGCACAGTCACAAACAGAAACACACTTTCTCGCAAGTAGCCTAGTGGTTAAAGAGTTGGGCCAGTAACTGGAAGGTTGCTGGATCGAATCCCCGAGCTGACAAGGTAAAAATCTGTTGTTCTGCCCCTGAGCAAGGCAGTTAACCCACTGTATCCCGTGCACCGAAGATGTGGATGTCGATTAAGGCAGACCCCCGCACCTCTGATTCAGAGGGGTTGGGTTAAATGCGGAAGACACATTTCAGTTGAATACATTCAGTTGGACAACTGACTAGGTATCCCCCTTTCTTTAAAACTATTGCATAAGTCTTCACTGATAGCTCTGGAATTTACAGCTAGAACGTTAAGGCATTTACTCACCCCACCTCTTTCCTCAGTCGAACATCCCGGATTACATTGACCCTGTGTCTAAGGGATGCTGACCAACTGTTGCCCTTTCCTATCTACACACACATACACATACACACACACATACACACACAGCGGGCTCACAGTCTGACCCTAGGTCTCAGCCCCTTTCACCTCAACACCAACTCCTTTTCATTCACAGCCACTCCTCCCTTACCCTCCTTGTCTCCCACCCTCAGCAAGCAAATGTAGTACTTTAATTGGCATTCTCTCTTCACCCCCTCCCCCCTTCACTCCCTCTATCCCGCTCTCCTAGCTTCCGCTATAGCCACTTGTCTCCTTAGGACGCTGTGCTGCTGTCAGAGTGTCTTAATGTAGTCTTCATCTGAAGAGAAGAGGGCCCCATAAAGCAGCTCTCAGCACTGTCTACTAGCCTGTTCCTTTCTATTTGTCCCTGCCCTCCTCTGCTCCCTCCCTCCTTTCCTCCCCCTCTCTTTTGTGTTGCGATATGAATGCACTTTGATGCTTAGGAACTAGGCTCTGACATGAGCAGCCACCGCCTGCCCTTGTTAAGCCCATAATTAGCCTGTCCTCCTTATTTATCAGGCAAGTACAAATTAGCCCCCTCTCTTCCAGGCACACTGGCCATGACAAACTCTCTCTCTCTCTCTCTCTCTCTCTCTCTCTCTCTCTCTCTCTCTCTCTGTCTGTCTGTCTATCTGTCTGTCTGTCTGTCTGTCTGTCTGTCTGTCTGTCTGTCTGTCTGTCTGTCTGTCTGTCTGTCTGTCTCTCTCTCGCTGTCTCTCTCTCTCTTTCTCGCTGTCTCTCTCTCTCTTTCTCGCTGTCTCTCTCTCTCTCGCTGTCTCTCTCTCTCTGTCTGTTAATCTCAGTGTGTGCGTATCTGTGTGTGTATTTGCATGCATGTGTGTGTGGCCTTGTCTGTGCTTGAGTTTAAAGCAGGGTCGTGGGGATGTGAGACGGAGCACAAAGGCCAGGGAAGCGCTGCTCTGACACTCAGGCAGTACTGGAGACAGCTAAAGAATAGCCAGGCCCCCAGATGAATAGCTCTCATTAGGGAATATACAGAATGGCACAGCAAGGAGGAGGGAGAAAGGAGTCGATGGAAGGAAGGATTGGAGAAAGGGAAGAGAAGAAACATGAAAAAGAACAAGATTAGAACCACAAAATGAACAGATTTAAACTCAAGAAGGTTATAATCCCAACAACAAACGTAGCATGATGATGATGTTGATGACGATGCCAATGATGATGGTAATGAAGATAAAAATGATTGTAGTACTGATAGAAATAGCCAATGAATTAGACTATAAATGAAACTATTACTATCCAATAATGCTTTTGAATGCTAATAGTAATACTATAATACTGCTGTCCATAAAGTACTAGCTAGCTACAGTAAGGGCGATGCAAGTGGAGGTTTGATACGGTCTCCAGCTTGCCCTTTACATTCAGTTAACTGACTCATAAATAGGCTGTGTTGCTTAATGTAATGATAAACTGTAAAGATTAAGGTTCTGATGTGTTGATCTCTCTCTCCCCCTCTCTCTCTCTCTCTCTCTCTCTCTCTCTCTCTCTCTCTCTCTCTCTCGCGCGCTCTCTCTCTCTCTCTCTCTCTCTCTCTCTCTCTCTCTCTCTCTCTCTCTGTATGTTTAGAGTGAGAGCTGAACCATAAATACTAGGGGAGGATGTCTTTCTCTGCCTCTTCATGTGCTCCTCGCTGGCATACCATAATACCATAATAACAAGGATAAAGACAAATTATAAATTTGCTGTGTGTTTGTGGTCACAATCTTTGTGCAAAGGAGAGCACATGGGTACATAATGGAGATATATATCTCTCTCTCACACCAATTTACCCTCTCTTTCCGTTCTTCATTCTCTCTGCTTCCACTTTCATCTTTTTATTTAGAAAAATGGCTGCCATATTAAACCCTGACCTCCCCCCACCCCACCAAGAAAGACACATGCACGCACGCTCACACACACACGTACATGCACACTCACATGTACAGTCACACACATGCACGCACACACGCACACTCTCTCACTCTCTCCCTCTCTTTCTCCCACACACCGTCCTCGAAGTGCAATGTCTTCTTTAGGCAGAACAAAAACGCATTTCCATGCAGAAAACAGGAGTGCCTCATTCAGGTGGGTACCCCCTCACTCCCCTCCTCCCTCCTCCCTCCATGTGCCCCCTAAGTGCCTCTGTCTTAATAGGGATGTAAATAAGTTCAGACAGTTGTAGACCTTTGTCTGGCGGTCCCCTCTGGAGAGGCATCATGAGGGTCTGTCTTTGTCCACATTTCCTTCTCCTGCCACGGGATGGAAAGAGTTTTCAGCCTTTCAGACCATCCACCCAGGGCCGGCTTAATGTAGGGGCTGACAGAGGCTGAAGCCCCTGGGCCCAGGCCCATAGGGGGCCCAAGAGGCAAAAAAAGGGACATTTATACAGTATATATTATATATGTAGAAGATAGTGCCATCAGAAAGTATTAACACCCCTTGTCTTTTCAACATTTTGTTATATTATAGCCTGATTTGAAAATTAATTAAATTTAGATTTTTTTTTTCATTGGCTTACACACAGTACCCCATATTGCCAAAGTGGAATTATGTTTTTAGACATTTTTACAAATGAATTAGAAAGAAAAGCTGGAATATCTTTTTTTTGTGTTGTTTAAAAAAAATATTACCCCGTTTTCTCCCCAATTTCGTGGTATTCAATTGTTTTAGTAGCTACTATCTTGTCTCATCGCTACAACTCCCATACGGGCTCGGGAGAGACGAAGGTTGAAAGTCATGCATCCTCCGATACACAACCCAACCAAGCCGCACTGCTTCTTAACACAGCGCCCTCCAACCTGGAAGCCAGCCGCACCAATGTGTCGGAGGAAACACCGTGCACCTGGCAACCTTGGTTAGCGCGCACTGCGCCCGGCCCGCCACAGGAGTCAGGAGCAATACGTTCAGGAGGAAAAATGTGCTTAATTCTTAGGGATAGGCGTCCAGTCAACGGGGCAGTTATAAATCATGCAGCGCCGTGTGTCACGATTGCATATTTTAGAGAAACAACAAATGTCGCTACATATACGTGTTTTATATCGACTGAAAGCTCCAATTCTTGTTAATATGACTGCACTGTCCAATTTACAGTAGCTATTACTGCAAAAAAATTCCATGCTATTGTTTGAAGAGAGCTCCTAACAACATATCCTGAAAAGGTCCATATAGCATGCACGATCGATTTTGTGTTTCCACTCGTTCATTTTGTAAAGAAAGGAATCTGTGAAAATCTAACCCTAAACGTTATTTCAACCAGTCAAATTACATTCATATTTATTCCCCAGAGATCCTAGAATGTAACCAGACTTCGCTATATCTTTAGCAGTGTAGTATATTCTATAGAACACCAAATTTGGTCAGAGAGCGACGCCTTCATGGCGCGCCGATGACACGGGCGGTCTTCACTTGATTGACTGTAACTTTGTCAAATAAAAATAAATCAGGGTCAAACAAAGCTAGCTAGATAGCCAATGAGCTGGGATTTACGGGAGTGTGCAGAAATCTTGTGCGACAGTTGCTAACCTTGTGCGACAGCAAGCCTTTTCCTTTTGGACAAAAATGGCACGAATATGGATAGTTATGAAGTTATGAAAACTGGATGTTTTGCAAATGTTGAACTTACAATATGGCTACTAATACTGGAAAAGCTAAATCAAAGTCCAAGTATACAGATTTGATGATATTCTTGCAGAAAAATCTATTGTAAATGTAAATGCCTCCTTCACGATTTGTCCAAATGTACCTGGGCAACTTCACACTAAATGTCATGTAGCTTGCTCATACTTCAAGTTATCAGTCTGAAACTTTGCACATACACTGCTGCCCTCTTGTGAACACAATCGTATTTACAACCAGAGTGATGGCTAGGTCTTTCTGCGATGGGACCTTTCTGTTTCATTTAAAAGATGGTGGTATAATCTTTTTTTTTAATCAGTTGTTTTGTTATTTGTATTTCCTTCTACCAAATCTATTGTGTTATGTTCTCCTACCTTCAATTCACATTTCCACAAACTTCAAAGTGTTTCCTTTCAAATGGTACCAAGAATATGCATATCCTTGCTTCAGGGCCTGAGCTACATGCAGTTGGATTTGGGTCTGTAATTTTAGGCTAATTTTTCTTTTAAAAGGGGCTATCCCCAATAAGTCACATAATAAGTTCCATGGACTCTGTGTGGAATAATAGTGTTGAACATGAATTCTTATATAAATTAGGTATTTCTGTATTTCATTTTCAATACATTTGAAAAAGTTCTTAAATTATGAGGTATTGTGTGTAGATGGGTGAGAAAAAAAGATCTGTGTTTATTTTGTGTTTTATAAACAATACAAAACATACACATACAAATGACAACATCATACCAACATCAACTACGTCACACCTGCCCAGACCCACTAACACACACCCCCATCTCCAGCGATCGCATGGCTCCTCGCCACATGGCCTGAAACCACACCGTTTTGTTTCTCTCCATAGCCCACGCACTTTCAACCATTTAATAATGAATCATTACATTTCTCCATTGTGTTAATGATGGCTGATTCATTGTTTTCAAAGTGTTTAGTGTACGTGTTTTTCAAGATGAGTGATGAGAAAATAGTCGTCCAACCGTTCGGGTATCTCACTACAACCTATGCCTGTCTTGAAATATGCATGGACGGAATAAAGGTAAGGTAAGTCTTGATTCTTTTTAAGTTGGATATGCTCTCTGCAAGGTTTTGTATATCTTCCCTATCATTCCCTCAAGGTTGCTCTGATTCCCAAATGATTTCATATCGAAATGTTGTAATATGTAACTTTTAAGATGCATGTATTTGAAACTATTGGTCAGTCCAAAGTCGGTCAGTCCAAAATGACCTTTTCATTTTGTTATGGAAATAAATGATTTACGGTTACCAAGTCATTTCCGGTTTCTGTTGCCTTTAATTTTCCATGTGGACCAAATGATTGGTGAATTCTGAAAAGCTTTCCAAGGATAGTATAGGGTCTGAATACTTCCTGAATGCACTGTATATGATTCATTATTTTACTGCAATCACAGGAGGACTCAGGAGCCCACTTTCAACGAGTGTAGACAGCCTGCTGCCGCCATGCTAAACATCAGGTGGGGGGGAAGAGATGAGGTAGGGGGTCCACATGGGCCTTGGTTGTATAGCTGATTCAGGACCGGCGGTAGCCTTTTGGGGGCCTGAAACGAGATTTGGTTGGGATCCCTCCCACCTTGCGGGCATAATACTAGTCGCCCCCCTCTTGACGGCAATTCTGCACATTTTGCCATGGGGCGTAGAGAACAGTTTGCAGTTTTAAAACACATTTTCTGCAATTGTACACATCTTGACATGGAGAGGAGAGTCATTTTATCAGTTTTAAAGCTAATTACCTGTAATTCTACGTGTCCTGCGTGCCTGGTTGGTATTCAGCCATGATTGTTACAAGTTTAGATAGCTGGCTAGACTAATTTACCATTCTGAAAATGGTTAGCTGACATGGCTAATTGAGTGACTATCAAGAGACTGACAAAACAAGAGAAGAACTGGTGATGCACAAGCAAATGTCGAAATTGTGCCTTGTGTATTCTACTATTCTAACTCTCAACAGTAAGTTAAGACCTCTACTGAGTTCCAAAACAAATCAAAGCCCCGGGGCCTATGATTTAGTAATCCGGCCCTGCCTCCACATCTGAAAAACAGCTTGTTTTCTCCCTGTTCTATGGTGATAGAACTTGCAGTTAGTGTGTGTGTGTGTGTGTGTGTGTGTGTGTGTGTGTGTGTGTCATCACCCATTCCCTGTTTATTAATAAAGAAATAAAAATGTCTGATTTCTAACTAACATGAGGTATCATTTTTTTTATTATAATAATGACACCATGCTTTGTGGATGATATAGTACACAGTGCATGAGATAGTTGTCATCACCAATTATGTTAGTGAAACATTGTAGGACTAATTGCAGGGGTCGGCTTGCCAAATGCAGATGAACAGTTTCAGAATCATAATTCAAGGCAATTTTGGCTGCATCGATGGAGGTGTGAAACAATGAAATAATGCAATAAACAAGGATTGTATCTAAAACCACAAAGTAATCCCACATAATCATGACAGTTGTTGTATTTAGTGGACACACAGGGTCCAGAACGATGCGGCAGCAGCTTTTTGGTGTAATGATCAGTGTCATTAGGATCATTCAGCAGCATTAGCCCTATTCCCCCACTGATTGAGCGCACACACACACACACACCACATTGGTTGGTCCAGCTTGGCACTAGCACCGTGCGGAATATGTTAGTGTGTTGGTTGTTGAGGGCAGAGGGACGTGCTGCTTTAAATGCACTAATAATTGTTTATTATTGTTGGATCCCCAGGGTAGCACTTTATGGAAATGACTGTATTTGCAATGGAATGGAAATAAAGTGTGAATAGAAAATGTGCCTCTGTGTCCACCTTGCTGTTTTACAGTGTGCAGCAATGGTACTGTACCTTTGGAAACAAAAAATGTTTTATACCCGTATGGTGGACAACAATGCTTTTTACTCACAAAAACAAATCCACTCTGTACACATGGCTTTTTTACCGTGGAAATAGTAGGTATCTCAAAAAGGGTTAGTCTGTGGATGTAACATTGTCCAAAACAATGAAACATTGACCAACTAGTTAAGCAAATGACAGTCCTGACAGATATTCAAACAGGTCGATAGATATATGAGGAGTCCCTGGCTTGCTTCAACACTTGTTCTTGTCTCTGAGTCTTGACGACTATCTAGTCAGTGTGATTTAGGCAAGCGAGAAGGCATGCTGTTATGGTGCTTGGAAGCATAAGCAGAACTTGGTGAACCTCTGCATAGCTCTGTGCACTTAAACGACAAGCGTTGTTAAGTTCACTGACCTCATAGTGAGGAGATCTCTGAAGAAAAATGCTCAGACTCTGAGGATTCCATTCCAGATCCAAACCCTAGTGGTTTTGGCCCAGGAGATGTGTGTCTTTCTGTCTGTCTGGGGTGTCTGCAGGAGGATCCAGGTCATGGCCCAGAAAGGAGACTCTGACAGACTTCTTGACTAACCTGGCCCAACCAAAGCTGGCCTCAGTGAACCCCATCAGACCACATTGGAACTCTGTGGACTGCACCAGACTGCTTCAGACTACCTCTGACTACCATAGACTTCACCACATTACCTCAGCTCTATGGGGAAAAAATGCAACGCCCATTGTGTGTGACTGAGAGAGAGGGAGAGGGAGAAAGACAAATAGTGAGAGAGAGAGAGAGAGAGAGAGAGAGAGAGAGAGAAAGAGGGAAAGATGGAGAACGGTGGGATGGACAAAGAGAGAAAGATAGATGGAGAAAAAGAGAAAGGAAGGAAGAGAAAGATAGGTAGATGGGGGGACAGAGAAGTGGAGGCCGGCAGGCGGGTGGGGGGGGGGGGGATACAGCCATTGCTTGAAGAGCGGCGCTAGGCAGCCAGCGGAACTGTAATTAATGAACAAGTTTCTCATGATTAACTTTTATTAAGCGATACTCCTGAGTCCGCCAGCCGCCAGGTAATGAACGCGTCCTGGATAGAAGGACAGAGGAGACAGCACTCTCCGTTCACCCGCCTGTAAAACTGCCCCACACACACCCATAAAACACACTACTGTATAAGGCCTATCGATGTGTCATACCTGCTAATGAAGGAATATCGTTCACCACTGTATGTGTAAACATTAGTATGCAGCCAGGAACCTCTTAAAGATTGTATGCTGTAAGGTGTTTTGTATCCTGAATAAATAAGTATTACCACAACCAGCTAGACCAGACATGGCGTTTCCAAACCATGTCTTCCAAACATGTTTCCAAAAACATTTTTACAGAAAATAATGAAACGAAAGAGGGCTCTATTATCTGACTAGAAGTAAAAAAAAATAATTTAAAAAAAGATAATAGTGAGAAAAATGTCAACGGTAAAGACATGTTGTAAGATTTTTGCATCTCAACCCTGACTTTATTTGAAACTACACTTTTCAACTCCTTTACAAAACATTTAATGACTGTGGCCATAGAAGCAGAGACCAAAAGCTCTTCTCGTCCAGGCTCAAACCCGCATGGCTTTTCGGAATAATACAATCACATTTCAAAATTGAGGCTTACCAAATATAATAAACATAAATCCTGCCTGCTAATACCTTGCGGAACACCTTAAACATACAGAATGAAGCAGGTATGGTCTTTTTACGCTTGCACCTCATAAAGTAGCATTAGAAGTTAGCGAGGGGGCTTGGAGTCTCATCCGGGTGGGTTTAGGCCCTGTGTGTTAGCTAGCATGTCGGCTAGCCAGCATTATTAGAATGACATCTGCTTTACACTTCCTGCACTCCAGTGCATACAATACCATGACAACCACCCTCTCTCTCTCCAGCAGCACTCCAAGTCAGTCTGAAGACTCCTCACTCTACAATGTGCTGGGGACTGGCTACTCACCTCACACAGGAAGACAGAGATATTGGGGGGTAAAAAGGGAGAGAAGGTAAAGACATAGGAAGAGAGATAGTGAGAGAGAAGGAAAGGGAGAGAGAGAGGTCTAAATCTACCTGAAATTCCGTCTCTCTCTATGTGGCTGTTCCAGTCTTTCTATCACATGACCTCTCTATCCGTCTGTCTGTCTTTCCGTCCTCCTCTCTTGCATATACACAGAGCTCCTCTGTATAACAATAAAACAATGTGGTAGACCAAGCACCCTGAGCATTACAGGAGCCTAACAGGAGAATCCGTTATCCAGCACCACTGTGGGGATGAGGGAGTGGGGAGGGTGGAGGGCTGCATGCAGATATCGCTATTGCATCAGCCGCTGTGCCCAAAAAAATCACATCAGAGAGCAGAGACTGCTATCTGACAGCGTTCACATGAATCTGAATATGGACACTAACACTCTGTCTGATTAACGTCAATGTACATTGTGTATTTCCAAGTATACCGTCTATCTATTTTGACATCAATGACAGACTGGAATGCAATGGTGACATACTCTATTGCTTCCATACCTTTACGGACATTGGGTGGTTAAGCTTTAGATTGCTGTCCTACCTGGATATCTTCTATGCGATTCCTATTTCTATTTCTGAATATCTATGTACTGGAGGCACAATGGTACTGGACCTCTGATGGATCAAAGAACAACCTCCATGGTTTTGTATGACACAAGTGGAAATTGAAAACCACACCATACATATTGCATTCCACAATGAATGGTGCACTGCTGCCGTATGCGCAGGATGCACAAGCTAAAACCGTATTTCTCCTTGATGGGTTATTCCTGTGTCCGACGTGGAGATATGTTAAAACATGAATGAAATCTAAATGAAATCTTAACTTGGTACAACCAGAGCACTGTATTGCCTCCGTGGCTAATCTGAATTAGACTGGCAGCAAGGAGATCACAGAAGTGCACCGTTTTTCATAAAGGAGCTGTTCGCCACCTAACTTGTGTCTAATATAATATCCTGGATATAAGTATCCCCCTATGTCACTGGTGGTCTGCATACAAAACAGCACATCCACTGGGTTAGCCAAGGTATCCTATCTGTGGCTACTACAGAAGTATCAATCTCATAGACAGATGCAGTCAGTGTGACTGTCTAGCACATGGTTCGTGTTATATACTGTATAAGCTAGCAGATGTCTGAGTATTGCCTTTAGTGGCTATCTGGCCAATTCAATAAGAGCAGCGTTCTATGTGATGCTGACTGCTAGGTCTGGTCATCAATAAAGTCTCTCTCCCCTGTGTCCCAGACAGTTCTATTTCACCAGCAGCTGTGGCTGAGAGAGAGTCCAGTGAGATATACACCCACGACCAACACATTTAGTCACTGGTGAAGACAATCACATCATAGGAAATTGAGGCAATGCATTCATGAAGTTTGTGTTATTTTATAGTGAGTCTTATAACCAGCATTAAATTACTCACAAATGCAATGTTTTAACCGTAAGGTCTCTTGCAAATGGGGACAACACTACAGCCTCTCGTAGACCGTCCGGGAGAAATCTAGTGTAGTAAACCATAAGTCCAAGTTTATTGACTACTCTTCTCATTATCACAAATCTGCTCCTGGCTTCAACAACTCACCACAGACATGGCTGTAAAGTCTCCTCTTCTGCCAGGGTTGGTTTCTCTCTCTCTTTTCTCTTTTCCTTTTTTTCTCTCCATCACTCTGAGTGACGATGAAGGCAATGAACCGGACTGCGAGTCACACGGCTACGCTAGCTCGGAGATGTCATTCTCATCCTACATATTGACAAAAACAGGGATTTACACATATTAATGAATAATACACCACGACACCTAGGATGAGGTCTGAGGAAAGAAGAATATGTGTGTGGAGGGGTGTGGGGGGTTTACTCTGTATCAATTTAGTTGTTATTCCTCCGGGAATATGCTAAGTCCTCTGAGTAGCTGTGTTCCTTCCCTTTGTGGCCAGTGTACCTTGTTAGGCTGTGGCCTCTTCAGTGGCAGCGAGGAAAGAGAGAGGGAAAAGAGACAAATAAATAAATAAAGGAGTGAAAAGGCGGAGAGGACGGGAGAGAGAAAGAGAGAGGGAGAGGGCTCGTACGGCAGCACCTTGACGCGGATGTACAGCTGCTCGCCGCGCGCCTGTCTCACCTTTCCCCTCGTCTGTCGTCTGACGCGTTTGATTCTCCGCATTCATACATCAATGAGCCGAGCATGCTGACACCTCATCTCACAGCCTACTTTGGGTACGAAGGCCCTGTTTTGCATATCACAACCCACCACCACCATCCCTTTCTGACACCTTGCCCATCTTTAAAGAGAGAGGAAGAAATGCAGAGAGAGAGAGAGAGAGAGAGTAAAGAGGAGAGGGAGAGAAAGATACACAGACAGAGAGAAAGCAAAAAATGAAGGACAATGAGAGAAAGAGAGAGCGAGAGAGAGAGAGAGAGAGAGTGAGTGAGTAGTGGGACATAGATGACGAGGGACAGAGCGAATGGGAAAGGGTCAGAGGGAAATCAACACATCTCCTTTATTCCTGCATCCCTTTTGAATGCTTTTTTGACAGCTTTCGTTTGACCCTTCCCACCACTGCCAACACACACACACACGCACGCACGCACGCACGCACGCATGCACACACACACACACACACACGCACACGCGCACACACGCACACACACACACACACACACACACACACACGCACACACACACGCACGCACACACACACACACACACACACACACACACACACACACACACACACACACACACACACACACACACATAACATAATGTGATATTCCTATTGTGTCAAATGAAGACAACTATCTGTGCCTCTAAAACAGATCATTATGACCAGCTCATTAGTGAGCACTACTTACACTACTTACGTACAGTACTCTTCAGTCATGAATCTGCTTTCTACAGAGAAACACACTTATTATAATCCTGGACCACATGGTTGGAATGAGGAGCCTGGTACATGCAATATGACAGCTCCTGTGTTTTGATATGTATATTTCCTGGGCTTATTTCTTGTAATTGCATGCTTATTAGTTTTAATGGGTTTTAGGGAAATGTCTATAGCTAAGGCACTGCTGACTTTGAAATTAGGCTTGCCTCCGTGTCTGTTCCACGAGGAATGGATGGCAGCCTATAATGTAGGCTGGCTTAAATTGGTGTATCAGATGGTAAAATTGTAGTCTATATAATGTTTATTGTAGGATCCATCTGTACATCTTTATCTACATGTTACATATAGCCAAAAGCCTGTCATGAAATATGCGCATACAGTATGTCTCTCTCTTTTTTTTATTTTTTTAAATTAGAGATGGAAATTCAGTCCAAATGCCAATGGAATGATTCCAGTTATATCTATATGTTCCTGACTTCTACATCTCATTGAGTGTTCATTATAAATGTTTCAGGAGTCGATTAAAGATTAAACGATGGGGCCTGTGCTGCGGTGGCAAGGTTTCTCTGAAAGATGCTTTCGTCCCACCACCTTACAAGCCTTCCTGCACTAACTGTTCATTAAAACCTCTCAAAGAGCAAAACTACATATTTGGTGTGAGTGGTGGTGGCAGCAGTGAGGGGGTGTGAGTGGTGGTGGCGGCAGCAGTGAGGGGGTGTGAGTGGTGGTGCAGCAGTGGGGGGGGGGTGAGTGGTGGTGGCAGCAGTGAGGGGGTGTGAGTGGTGGTGGCAGCAGTGGGGGGGGTGTGAGTGGTGGTGGCAGCAGTGAGGGGGTGTGAGTGGTGGTGACAGCAGTGAGGGGGTGTGAGTGGTGGTGGCAGCAGTGGGGGGGTGTGAGTGGTGGTGGCAGCAGTGAGGGGGTGTGAGTGGTCGTGGCAGCAGTGAGGGGGTGTGAGTGGTGGTGGCAGCAGTGAGGGGGTGTGAGTGGTGGTGGCAGCAGTGAGAGGGTGTGAGTGGTGGTGGCAGCAGTGAGGGGGTGTGAGTGGTGGTGGCAGCAGTGAGGGGGTGTGAGTGGTGGTGGCAGCAGTGGGAGGGTGTGAGTGGTGGTGGCAGCAGTGAGGGGGTGTGAGTGGTGGTGCAGCAGTGGGGGGGGGGGGGGGGTGTGAGTGTTGGTGGCAGCAGTGAGGGGGTGTGAGTGGTGGTGGCAGCAGTGGGGGGGTGTGAGTGGTGGTGGCAGCAGTGAGGGGGTGTGAGTGGTGGTGGCGGCAGCAGTGGGAGGGTGTGAGTGGTGGTGGCAGCAGTGAGGGGGTGTGAGTGGTGGTGGCAGCAGTGGGAGGGTGTGAGTGGTGGTGGCAGCAGTGAGGGGGTGTGAGTGGTGGTGCAGCAGTGGGGGGGGGGTGTGAGTGGTGGTGGCAGCAGTGAGGGGGTGTGAGTGGTGGTGGCAGCAGTGAGGGGGTGTGAGTGGTGGTGGCAGCAGTGGGGGGGTGTGAGTGGTGGTGGCAGCAGTGAGGGGGTGTGAGTGGTGGTGGCGGCAGCAGTGGGAGGGTGTGAGTGGTGGTGGCAGCAGTGAGGGGGTGTGAGTGGTGGTGGCAGCAGTGGGGGGGTGTGAGTGGTGGTGGCAGCAGTGAGGGGGTGTGAGTGGTGGTGGCAGCAGTGAGGGGGTGTGAGTGGTGGTGGCAGCAGTGGGGGGGGTGTGAGTGGTGGTGGCAGCAGTGTGAGGGTGTGAGTAGTGGTGGCAGCAGTGAGGGGGGGGGGGGTGTGAGTGGTGGTGGCAGCAGTGGTGGGGGGGGGGGTGTGAGTGGTGGTGGCAGCAGTGGGAGGGTGTGAGTGGTGGTGCAGCAGTGGGGGGGTGTGAGTGGTGGTGGCAGCAGTGTGAGGGTGTGAGTGGTGGTGGCAGCAGTGGGGGGGGGGGGTGTGAGTGGTGGTGGCAGCAGTGGGGGGGTGTGAGTGGTGGTGGCAGCAGTGGGGGGGGGGGGGGGTGTGAGTGGTGGTGGCAGCAGTGGGAGGGTGTGAGTGGTGGTGGCAGCAGTGGGGGGGTGTGAGTGGTGGTGGCAGCAGTGTGAGGGTGTGAGTGGTGGTGGCAGCAATGGGAGGGTGTGAGTGGTGGTGCAGCAGTGGGAGGGTGTGAGTGGTGCTGGCAGCAGTAGGGGAGTGTGAGTGGTGGTGGCTGCAGTGGGAGGGTGTGAGTGGTGGTGGCAGCAGTGGGAGGGTGTGAGTGGTGGTGGCAGCAGTGGGAGGGTGTAAGTGGTGGTGGCAGCAGTAGGGGAGTGTGAGTGGTGGTGGCAGCAGTGAGGGGGTGTGAGTGGTGGTGGCAGCAGTGTGAGGGTGTGAGTGGTGGTGGCAGCAGTGAGGGGGTGTGAGTGGTGGTGGCAGCAGTGGGGGGGTGTGAGTGGTGGTGGCAGCAGTAGGGGAGTGTGAGTGGTGGTGGCAGCAGTGAGGGGGTGTGAGTGGTGGTGGCAGCAGTGGGGGGGTGTGAGTGGTGGTGGCAGCAGTGGGGGGGTGTGAGTGGTGGTGGCAGCAGTGAGGGGGTGTGTCGACATCGGGAACGAGGGGGTGGGTAGCAGGATGAGGTGATGAAGAGAGCTGACGATGATGTGTTGTGTGTGGTGGGGAGGCGGGGGGAGGTAAAGATGGGGGTGGGCTCTGAGGTGATGGAGTCTGTATAGGTATCATATTGATATCTGCCAAAGCTAATGTAATACATTTACATTTTCCCCAGCCCTGAGAAGGAGAGTGCTGCCTTTTAAGTGGTGCAGGCTGTCATCTGTGTGCATGTGTGAGCGGGGAAGAGAGCGTGAATGTCACTTTGAACTGCATTCCACCGCATCGTACCGCTCCCCCTAATGAGAGAGAGGGGCTGCCTCCATGCCAGCCCAGGGGCCAAGGAGGAGACGCCACCCTTCGGGCACCCAACCCCCCCCCCCCACCCTCCTCCCAATCCCTCATTGGGCCTGACAGCCTCAGATAAATCAACCACTCCACACTCCTCTGCCCCTCCACCTCTCCATCCTGCTATCCCTCCTTCCACCACCTGCAGTGGGAGGAGAGCGCTAATTTTCCACAGGGAGAGGGAGGATAGGAGGAGAGTAGAGGAAGGGGGTTGTGCACGCTGGGTCGCAGAATTCTTCCAAACTGTTCTGAAGTCAAAGTTCTCTGGGAGCCTGCGAGGATCTGGAACATTCCATAGCTTCAAGTCCAGTTCAGCGTGCTTTGAGTGTTGCTCAATTATGGGTTGTTTTCTTTGTTTGTTTGCCCTGCATGCATTCTGGTATCACCGTTGTGACATGAAATCCCTCTTCTGGATGTTTCCGTTGTGCGTAGGACAAGAGGTCCGGGGGTCCCTGTGCTGACGATGTTGATGCTAACGCTGTTAGCTATCTAGTGCAGAAGAATCGTTCAGACTGTGTTTCCGTCCGGCTGACTGGCCTGCTGGGTAATTACACTGTTGGCTGGGTTCAGAGGTATCACTCAGTGTGTGAGGGGCAGGGGCAGGGGCATGGGCAGGGGCAGGTTCATGGACAGAACACCCAGGTGTGCATTGTAATGCCCCCACCCTGCCTCCCCCCTCTGTACAATGGTTTAAACATCTCTGCCCTGCAGACCAATCCCAAGGTGCAATAGTCCGTCCTCTGTGTGTAATTGTATTTACACACAGTATTGCATGCACTTGAAGTCCCATGGTAATTGGTGTTGCATGTAATTCCGATTACAAAAAAACTGTAACTCTAATCAGGTACGTTACCAGCTAAAATAATGTGATCAGATTACAGAGACATTACTTTTGAAAAACTAGATGATTACTTCTTAGATTACTTTTACATTCAGAAAGGATGTTTGCAAAAAAAATACATGATCAGACCTTTAGCATTGAAAAATGGAGCAAGTTTAAGTTTGTTCCACCTGAGTGAGTCTGACCACCAGTCAGAGACCACTGTGATGACACACCAAATGTGTTTGATGGATCCTTTTCATTTTATTCTGATGCCTCTTAAGGGGAAAGTATTCTAAAAGTAAATGAAAGTAATCAGATTACGTTACTGAGTTCAGGTAATCCAAAAGTTACATTACTGAATACAATTTTGGACAGGTAGCTAGTAATTGTAAAAGATTACATTTAGAATGTTACCCACCCAACCCTGTTCAAACCTGATTCTTGTGTGTTGTCAGACAAGTAAGATACTGTGGGGGATGTACTTATGCATTTTCTTGTGTATTATAAGGGCCATCTAATCATAATAGCTTCTTGGCTGAGATGAAACCGGAATGAATTGCAACCTGATCAACATCATTTTTTTTTTTAATTGTTTTGTTTTCAAAGGATAATTTTTCTGAGGAAAAGCTGTTATTTTAGAAAAACATAAGACAGCGTATGCTAGAGGAGCTAGACACCAAATTGACTTTAGGGATTGTAAGCATATGTAGAGGAGCAGTGGGTTTGTTTGACGGCTGGTACCGAGGGATGGAGATGGAATCTGCTAGGTGGCCCAGGCACTGTGAAGAGGCTACTGATGAAAGCAGAGGAGAGGAGTGTGAACTCCAGACAGATGGTAGAAGTACACTAAACGGGGGATGAGGTAGGGATGACAGGAGCGAGAGAAAACAAGAAGAAAGAAGAAACAAAACAGGGGAGAAAATCCAGGAATGTGACCTGCTGGAGTACATTTTGCATTGTTGTTTTCATTATCTGGCTTCTGTCATTTCATAAACTTTGTATCTTTGAAATGAAGGAGAGAAAATAAAAGCAATAGAGGAAAAAGCAGAGGGAAAAAAACCTGTGAGAATGAATCTTTTGTGCCTGGCCTGATGGAGGTGCGACATGCTCAGACAAAATCCAGACCAGGAGAAGCTGCTGTGATTGATGAATAAAGTAAAGGTGTCAGAAGTGTATTATGTAAATTAGCGGAGGCAGAGACCATTTCGGGAGCGAAGGAGAGAGCGGACGGCCGCGTATGCGTGTCACGGGGGGCGATCGTCCCCCAAGCGCCGGCACCGTGCCATCTTTCATCGCGGCAGACAAGCTCGGCTCGGCCGGCAATCTCGGCTGTCGGTACGGCTCTATGACACTATACTATGAGCCGGAGAGAGAGAGAAAGAGAGGAAGGGGGATAGAGAGAAAGGAGATGGAGAGAGGAGCAGGGTTTTGAATGAATACAGTCATGCTGATTGACCAGTACATAGTGCTCACTGTTCACTTTCACACAGGGGAATACTGCTAGTTCACTTGCTGGAGTCATAAAAACAATTGTAAAAAAAAAAACTCACTTTCTTATTCCCACTGACAATACATTATACAGGCCTAGGATTGGAGATTGAGCTGTTGTGTGAAGTGAAGGTGTGTATTGTGGCAGTGTATGTTTTATGGTGCAGTTACCTGTGTATTGTGTGTTGTGTTAGTGTATCTGTATGTTGTGGCAAGTGACATTATGAGGATTATTGTCTATTCACATTAGTGTTCGGTAGTGTCTGGGAACCCTCTTCACCTCTTCCGCGCCACATTTTTCTCCAATAACACTCACACATTACACCATAAGCCAGTGTTGGGCCTGTAAACTCACAGTCTCATTAAAGATGCGCTATGAAGAAATCGCTCCGCCATTTCCTGGTTTCTAAAATTCGAATAGTTTGCCTAATTTCAGTTAATGTGACAAAGCAAGCAAGAGAAATAGCTCACATAGAACAGATCAACCACTTCTTAGACTTCATTTCAATGAGAATGAGGTATCTATAACACACATTTCTATGTGAATGGTCAGGTCGCCCAAAAAGTTACATATTGTAGCTTTAAGCTCCACACAAACGCACGCACGCACACACGCACACACACACACACACACACACACACACACACACACACACACACACACACACACACACACACACACACACACACACACACACACACACACACACACACACACACACAGCTGGCAGAGATAGCCATGGTTCACCCACCCCAGGACCTCACCAGCAGCTTTCCACTTCAGTCAAACGCTCACAGCGATATCTCTTTTAATAGGATGACAAAAACAATCGCTCACGCATGCACCAACACAGAACAATATAAATAGGTTAAGGGAAATTGATGACATCGTCTGCTTTAATTCGGCACCAAACTGCGGTCCTGGGTGATTGAAATAGACAAAGATGTATAGGGTTACCTTGTTGAGGAGGATGCGTTAATTGCTAGCACTTGTCGTTTCTCCTCAGCTTTGTCTCAGTCACAGAGGCTAACTAGCCAGCTCTTCCCTATTCAGTTTGTTTGTTCAGCGGACAGGCTGCTGAAGAAGCTATTTTCATCAAGCAGCTCGTTATTAACGGGTTCATAAGTAAGCCGGCCCTGCTATTTCTCCGTGTTAGTGTTTATTATGAGTCCACAAAGAGCCGGGCCTGTCTCTAATGAATGAAAGAGCCCTGTGTAATTGAGCCTTATTAGGCCCCAATAGAGTACTGGTGGCAGAGATATTAGAGAGAGAGAGGAAGAGATAGAGAGGGAAGGAGTAGGAGAAGAGAGAGAAGGCAAGAGAGAGAGAGAGACAGACAGAGAGAGAGAGGCTGAAATATACAGTATAGAGGTACAGTATAGAGGGATAAAAGAGAAAGAGAGGGAGGGAGAGAGTGGATGCACGTAAAAGAGCACATTGAGATTGGGAATAAAGGGTAAAGAGGGAGGGACATAGAGAGGAAGAGAGAGGGAGAGAGGCTGGCATTGTCGAACTCGTTCCGCTTCTGTGCCTCTGTTTATTAATTTCGTAACTGAGGCACATGGCAGAGTAATTTCAGATCCCTTCCACTACAGTGGTTTACATATTTACACTGTAAGTATGAATGACAGTTAAAACTGTGCCGATGCCATATCATACAGACTCGTAAACATTGGTGAGCACTTCAGCTGGCATCATCTTAAAGGGCGGCTGGTAAGCTAGCGGTGGGCAAGTAACCAAAAAGTCTCTGATTTAAATACCGGAGCGGACAAGGTGAAGATCAGTCGATGTGCCCATGAGCAAAGCACTCCAGGGGAGCTGTACTACTATGGCTGACCCTGTAAAACAACACATTTCACAGCACTAATCTGACAAGAAAACAGCAAAAACAGAACCAATTCAATAAAGGCACTCTGTCCAGGAAATCAAAATTAGACTACAAGCCTGTAAAGTAATATACAGTATGACATTATTCCAGCACCATAAGCGAAACATTTTTAAATATATATATATTGAATTTAACTCCATCCTATAGTTTACTTTCATGAAATCAATAAATGATGTATTTAACCTGGTCAAAATTGAGAAATTCAATGAAGGGGTATGTTCCTATCCTTTTATACCCTCTACAGATGTATGATCTTAATTTGATCCCCATGTTGCAGGAGAACTTTCTTGCAATGCAAGAAATGTAAAACTTGTAGTGTGTTTGATGTTTAAAAAGGCTTCTGAAGTTTGTAATTTCAGACTTCATTTCCCCTTATGAAAAATGCATCAATCCCTACAAAAGTGTCCATGAATTATAATCCACATAATAATTCACACTTCCTGTTGCTGCAGGATTATTCTCCTGCTGTGGAAACCTGGCTCAAATGAAGATCCTACATCTGTATGTCCACCTTACGCTTCTCTATAACCTTCTATGTCTCTCCACTATGACAACCAGAGGTCGTTGCTGTCCTCAAGCTCCTTGGCCCCGCCTCTCTCTGTGTTTTCTCTCTCTTCAGGGTGTTCCAAATGGCTGAGGTAGTCAAATTCACCCACCTGGCTATTTTTCAAGTGAGACATCTCTTTATTCAGCCTAGAAAAAGCCTCAAACGCACACCCTCCTCGCTTCTCCTCACTCCCTTCTTTCTCTCAGCCTCCGTCTTTCCCACACCTCATTCCATCTTCCAACCCTCCCATCTCTCCCTCTCTCGCTCTCTCCATTTCTGGCCCGTTTTCCTCTTCTACAGACATGCAGAACCGTCGTCGTGTGTTATCCCATATCGCTCTCAAGCACACGTATGTGGGCCCTCTCTCCCTTTCATGTCCCTGTGTACGCACATTACTGCCCAGAGACAATACCTGCCATGAGTTAGGACATTTACATATTCACATAGGTACATATGTCACATGCCTATCGTGTATAAGGCACTCATTGTGTGTGTGTGTGTGTGTGTGTGTGTGTGTGTGTGTGTGTGTGTGTGTGTGTGTGTGTGTGTGTGTTCCAGTGGAATCATCATTAGAGAGGTTCTAGACTAATGACACAGGAAACGGACTCATACAGAGAGTTTCTCTAAAGTCCTATGTCTCTCTGTTACACGCACACAAATACACACGAACACGAACACGCACACACAAACACACACAGGCGTGCATGTAGGCACACACACACACACACAAACGCACACAAAGACTTACGATTCATATTTCGTGGCAGAGCAATGGAGGAGGTGGAGGATTATATCTTTCTGCTACAATGCCCTGAAACCAAATGATTCACCGATTTTGCTGATCATTAATCTGATTGATTAGATTCCATCCCATCACCGAGGCAAACTTTTTTTTCTCCCACATCAACATTACACCCACATTACCCAGCAAATGTAGATGTGGATATTGGTGCTTTTATATGATGGACTGTTTTTCTGTGTGTATTTTCCACTTTGCTTTCAACTCGTGAACTGAGTGGTATCAAAAAAACAAACAACAACAGCAAACAAAACAGATGTTTGCCCAAATGCATACGGAATTAGTCTCCTCTCATGCCTCTAAAGACCTGATGAATTAGCTCAGTGGCTGATTCCTCTAGCGTTGTTGACTTTCCAGGGCACAGCCAGAGAGGAGTGAGCTGTTTAAAACACTCTACTCTCTCTCAGTTCCGTAATGGTGGGGATTAACTTGGCCTGAACTGTGGCTGGCTTAACCACAAGCGGCCATTTTGGATTCCGATGTTTGTTTTTGTTTTAACCCTCTTAGCGACGGGGTCTCGGCCCCAAGCGAAGCACTCGTGGCGCCCCTCAATTGGAGCCGTAGTTACACAACGGATGAAAACCTCCTAAAACTCTGTTTATGGAACAGGTGCGGTATTAGTCATATGCAAATTATTTTTGCTACTTCCAAATGTTTCTTTTTGTAAGATAGAGGCTTACTGATATTGAACACATCGAACCACACAACCAAGTGCAGCTGTCTGTTATTGAGTCAATGATTTTGTGATTACAGGATCTCCATGTATGAATCGTTAGGGATGTGGGGTGAGGATGACTCCATCCATGGCCTTACTAGACACTGGGCTGTGTTAAGTACACAAGGCCTAAATAACCTAACATCAAAGCTTAAGACTGCAAAGGTTATATACACGTATCATTCTTTGAGGTATAAAGAAGAAACAATGGTGATTGTTCTAAAACAGATACAATGCTTTCATTGGCTTTTCAGATTCATACCGCTGATTTTTGTTGTTGTTGTGTTACCGTGATTTATTGCAATACAATCAACCCCGCTCCCCATTTTAAGACTGGCAAATCATTATGGTGACTCATGAAAACAAAGATGTCAAGGTATATTTCTGTCAAGATGATGTACTTTAAGAAGCTAAACGATTTGAAGTCACTGACCAGGTTTCCATCCAACCTTTGTCTGCGAGTACATGTCGGATCATTCTTTTTAATGACAGGCTTGATGGAAACAGAACAGTTATCTGTGAGCTTTCCAAATGTCGACAAAACAAAATAAGCGGGAGAAGGTGGGACCTTTTTGTGTCGGTGAAATTAATTATGGGAGAAAAGTCGATGGAAACGCAAACATTGATATAATAACCATCATATCGAAGTAAACTTGGAGTCATGCGATAAGAAGTTATGTGCTTCTCCCACTACGACTCGGGAAAGCGTGCCGTTTATTAGGCTACAGATGAAATGCGTTTATGTTGAACTTCACTGGGTGGTGAACGTGCACGGTGATGAGCTTGATGCTGCTTTCCAATAAATACAGAGGGTCTTATTCTGGTGACATGACGATCGATGCGCAGCTGCCGTTTGACAAATACAAATAATCTCCCTCTTTTGTCCATAATAATCTCATCATGTAGACTATACGCATGCGTACGTACCAAGACCAGAGTGGGCACATTCAATATTTTTTGTGACTAAACCATCATTAAATGGAAACCCCTGCAACTTGTATATTTTATTTGGTACATGGGAATTTAACAGTAAAATTTATTTTTATGTGCACTACGTCATCACACAGCCTTTTATCTGCAACACGTCAATTTGATGGAAACATCTCTGGTGGGAAAACACATATTGTCTTTATGTGGATTTTAGAATAGATTTTAGAATAGCTACTGACATGTAAATATTCATTTTTTCTGTATATTTCCTTTCTAGCTATGATAAAAGTTAGGGCAAGCCACATGAATGAATCCTTTACACGAGCTTGGTTTTCAAAGTCTAGTAATTAGCAAATAATCAGGACATTGGAAACTACAAACAAACACCAGACCAATCCGGCAATGAGCCCTCTTACTCTTTATTTTCCCTCTCTCTCTTTCTTCGTTCTCCATCTCATTTATCTTTCATTGTTTACTTTTTAATTAATCGCGCCGGTTCATTCTAAACATGTCAGAATAAATAAAAAATGTTATTGCTGTGATATCGGCCGCGATTCTGTTATTAATGCTGTGGAGAATCCAGGCACTGTTTGCAAATAATATCCTCAAATTGAATCATTGTTGCATGAATATATGCAAAATATTCATTTCTGAGGGTGTGAGGGTTGAGTGCTTTTAAATTGGAGAGATCATTCATGGCTTCACCTTTTCAGGCGAGATAAAGTTGTGTGCAGTAACATTACAATGAGGGGAGAAGAGGAGAGGAGAGGAGAAGAGAAGAGAAGAGAAGAGAGGAAATAAAGAGGGGAGAAGAGAGGAAACGAACGAGAGTGGAAAGGGGGTACCACTGTGTTTCTGTGTAAGTTAATCACATCGGTGTTTGTGCATGTTCTCATATCCCAGGTTCCCATTGAGCTGCTAGCAGCAAGACATGCTAACTTTGCTCACTGGACTCTGTTCAATGCACCTGACGCTGAGAATCAACATCAGGAAATGAGATAAACCAGACCACTTAACCCCCTGTTTAACCACTGTGTGATCATGTGTTTGCATGGTAAAGCAGATGACACCCACTTTACAGGGATACCTTCTTTTTTGTTTGCTTATTTGGCTCTAGTATGAAATGTGTGGCCGCATATTTGCGGTCAAGGATTATATGTGAATATATCAACCAGGTGTGTCAAATGACTGAACAGACACTAAGGCCAGCAGAGGCCATGCTATTTGTTTGAATCACTCCTAACCATTTCTATGTGACCCAGTTCAATTAGTGGGCTACTACCAGAACAGCACATTTTCAGATGACTGTCCTACCTGTCCTACTCTTGCCTCCCTGTCATTCAACTATATTGGAGAATGGGTGTAGTTTGTTCTCTTGTTGTTTGGGCTTGTTTCCTGCCAACCTTTTCTCCTCTAACCAAACTCCTGGTGAAGAAGCCATGTTTTAAGCGGCAGGAGTACAGTCATCCATCAGATACCCCGCCCAGGTGATTTGCATGTTAAGAGGTGACTCCCCCTCCCTCGCCTGTTATTGCCAAGTTCTCCATCCTGTCGCAGAGGAAAACTAATATCCAAGGCAAATATTTTTTTCTTATATTCATGCATCCACGATTAACAAGTATAAGCACTGCATAATGGCTAGTAGAATCAAATTCCTGGGACATGAATTTCAATGCAATATGCCCAATATTTTATGTTAATAGAATAAAAATGTAAAGTTGAAATGATGGTCTTATTTTTATGTAAAAGGTGTGCTGAAGAGTAGTGTGGCACACTCGCACACGTGTCCGAGCCCCCGCCAAGGGATAGGCTGTTGCTAAGAGACCAGGGAAGGAAGCGGACCATTGCCAATGATGAATTAACTGAGGAAGGTGGTTGACAGTAATCTTTGTCACTAGACGCACTGGCTGTCTAAATCCTGTCATTTTATGCATCTCATGCAAAACAGATGTACCCAGATACTAGGAGGGGAAAAAATAGACAAATTCACCGGGAGAGGAGAAAAAAAAAATCATTATACCAGGCTAGGGGTTGGAAGGCTGTCATAAAGAATTTCATTATTTTTCATCCCGTAACGAGAAGGTGGATTGGAGCGTATTGTAATTTTCCTTGGGACTCTAAATAATTTGGGAAGTTTGTGGTGGGGAAGTTTGCTTCCCTCTATTGCGTGCTCATTATGATGGGATCAGGGCAGAGGTGCTCAATCACCTCCAGAGAATGATATGCTTACACACAGAGATGGCCTGACACTGCACTCCTCCATTCCTTCTATCCCCCTCTCCCCTTCACCTCTCCTCCTCTCTTTTCAATCTCTCTTTCTCCACTCCTCCATTCCTTCTATCCCCCTCTCCCCTTCACCTCTCCTCCTCTCTTTTCAATCTCTCTTTCTCCACTCCAACTTTCCTTCTCTCTTCCTCTTGTCTCTTTTTCATCTCATCCAACATACTTTCCCTCCTGTCCTCCCTCACTCATCATACTGTCTTCCATCCATCCATCCAGTGGAACGGCCTGAACAGAAACCAGCCCATGTCTGCAGATGACTTACTAAGTGTTACAGGGGTTGTTTTGCTGGTTATCCTGTGAAAAGATGTGACTGCTCATCCTGTTCTTCAATCACAATAGCCAAGTGAAAATAAGGTATTTTTAATAATTAACTCCTGATAATAATATCTAATTACTGAATGAAATAAGTATATATTTACTCTATCTTTCACCATGTTGTAGTTGTGTAATAAACTATTCCATTCAGCTTGTCAACGTTGGAATATGCATTAATTACACCCTCTCTCTCTATCTCTCTCTCTCATTATAATATTATAATCAAGACAATATGTTTCTCTGATTCAGTAATCATATTTTTTCCTTAAAATGAACATGAACGTAATGTGTTATTCCGGGAGAGAAAACTAAATCCATATTTTAGATGAAGACACATTTGATGCAAGGGAAGACAATTATATCACCTCCTACCTGGATGTAAAAACCCTCTGCCTCTCTCCACACGTTGAGTAAGAATTCTCTGTGAAAGTAGACGAGAGAGGGATAGAGACAGAGAGGAGAAAGAGAGAGGGAAAAGAGAGAAAGGGACGGAAGTGAAAAGGTGAAAAGGGGATTGAGAGAGAGAGAGAGAGAAAGAGAGAGAGAGATGAACTGTATGTGTACTCCGTGGAGTCCCCTCTCTGCAGTCTAGGTCTCTGATTTCCATTCATTGTAAAGATTGATGAGATCCCGGCCGGACTGAGTGGAAACCGCAGGATTTTGGGGGGTATTATTCAAAACAGGACTTATTTTTGGAGGCCATTATGCATGCACACCTGATCAGCATGTCACCAGGCCTTCCCGCGCCGCATGATGGAACTGCCCAATTTGCCTCTTTTCACCTGCCTTGCATAAAGGCGGCTCACATGGGCATACACACACACAGGCTTTCTCTCTCTATTTCCCTCTTCTGAACTTGCGCCCACATGCACGGACACACACACACACAGGTCTTCTACGCAGTGGCCTTTCCGTGTCAGTTATTGTAGAGACACACTGGAACGAACTCACACACACACACACACACACACACACACACACATACACACACACAGTAAAAGGACTTGGCAGACTTACGTAGGTGGGGAATTGGGCCAGTGGAACATTAAGATTTAACAAAGAGGAAGTGATGCGTTTGTCCCTCTCATGCTCCTGTGGACGTCCAGCAGTCTCTCCTTGTCCAGCTCCGGGGTCGTTAACCTGGAACAGAGGTGTGTGTCTGTGTATGTGTGTGCGGCAGTGTAGTGTAGTGGTGTGTGTCCCCTCAGCCGTAACAAATGTGACATGGCCACAGAGGAATAGTGGCGAGCAGGACTCCAGAGCAGGACTCCAGCGCAGGACTCCAGATCAGGACAGGATGTTTCAGTGTGTGTAATATCAGCTACAGCTCTTACCTCAGCCCTTGTAAAGAGGAGAGAGGCTTTTATTTAAAGAGGCTGACAAAGTGCTCTTTTAATAGCGTCACTGCCATACATGCAGGACTTATGGAAACAGTGGGTTGTAAAATCAGGTATATTTTTCTGTATGATTTATTATAACAAGGATATGCCAGTTGACGTAAGCAGGAACAGAATTGGTGATGGACATGCCTTTGTGTTTGTATGCCTTATAGGACCTATGAATATATATTAAGAAGGAAACATATTTCATTTCGTTGACAAACTCCATCATAATATTCACAAGTAGTTTCTAGACTGGAGACCTTCAGATGAAGCACTACTGTAGCGTCTTATGCAAGACCTCCCTAACCACTGTGTGATGTATGGAACCAGAGCAGGGGCCGCGCTATCTGCCCTGATGTTGGCAAACTTTCCGGGCTAGCCTAGCGACTCATAGCTATTTATACCGCTGAACTATGTGTAGATGTATATGTGGGCACAACAGGCCTGCAGGTTTGAAGGAGAGCTAGGGAAGTTTCCTGAGATATGAGAAGGATGGTATTTGGATGGCTTCGCTGGTCAATGTTGCGTTTCGGTCTCGAGGCTTGGGGCAATGTGAGAGGAGAGAAGAAAGAGATAAGAGAATGATAGTGGAGCGATAGAGGAAATAGATTATACATACAAGAGATGGACGGAGAGGGAGAGAGAGGACAGTGAGAAAGAAGAGCAGAAATGGAGAGGGAAGAGAAAGAGAGAGCGAGGGAAGGAGAGAGAGAGAGATGTGAGAGAGAGGGAGGTGAAAGCGAGGGAAAGCCCTATGGACTCTCTACCAGATATTTACGGCATGTGACTCCATCTCAGGCTGGGCAGCTGGGGAGAGCAGGTGGACCGAACAGGTCAGCTCATTAACACACTCAGTCATGCACACACACACACACACACACACACACACACACACACACACACACACACACACACACACACACACACACACACACACACACACACACACACACACACACACACACACACACACAAACACACACACACACACACACTCACACACTCTCTCTCATGCTTCTCTGTCTCTCTCACACACAAACACATTAAAATGCTCCCCTCTAGCTTGACATCTTTTTTCCCCGGTCCCCATTCAGCTCAGGCCAGGTGTGTATGTATGCAAGTGTGTGTGTTGCTCTGACTCAGTGGACACACTGCTGGCTGCCCAACCCATTGCCCGACCACATTAATCACACCTCTCACCACAGACACATCTCTTTATCCCACCATCCCCTCTCAAAAAGGAACACACTGAGTGACTATAACCCCTGACCTCTTAGAACCAACCCTAGTGTCACCACCATTCTCATGCCCGGCCCAGGCCATCTCCCTTACCCCCCATCTTCCACCCCCACCTTAGCTGGACTGATCCTGCCATCATGAGTGACTCTAGTTTTCATTGCCTGCCCAAGTAGGCCATGTTACCCTTTATTCCGCCATGTAGGCCATATTACCCTTTATTCCATCATGTAGGCCATGTTACCCTTTATTCCATCATGTAGGCCATGTTACCCTTTATTCCACCATGTAGGCCATGTTACCCTTTATTCCATCATGTAGGCCATGTTACCTTTTATTCCACCATGTAGGCCATGTTACCCTTTATTCCATCATGTAGGCCAAGTTACCCTTTATTCCACCATGTAGGCCATGTTACCCTTTATTCCATAATGTAGGCCATATTACCCTTTATTCCACCATGTAGGCCATGTTACCCTTTGTTACTCCATGTAGGCCATATTACCCTTTATTCCATCATGTAGGCCATATTAACCTTTATTCCATCATGTAGGCCATATTACCCTTTATTCCATCATGTAGGCCATGTTACCCTTTATTCCATCATGTAGGCCATGTTACCCTTTATTCCATAATGTTGGCCAAGTTACCCTTTATTCCATCATGTAGGCCAAGTTACCCTTTAGTCCATCATGTAGGCCAAGTTACCCTTTATTCCATCATGTAGGCCATATTACCCTTTATTCCATCATGTAGGCCATGTTACCCTTTATTCCATCATGTAGGCCATGATACCCTTTATTCCATCATGTAGGCCAAGTTACCCTTTATTCCATCATGTAGGCCATGTTACCCTTTATTCCATCATGTAGGCCATATTACCCTTTATTCCATCATGTAGGCCAAGTTACCCTTTATTCCACCATGTAGGCCATGTTACCCTTTATTCCACCATGTAGGCCATGTTACCCTTTATTCCATCATGTAGACCAAGTTACCCTTTATTCCATCATGTAGGCCATGTTACCCTTTATTCCATAATGTAGGCCATGTTACCCTTTATTCCATCATGTAGGCCATGTTACCCTTTATTCCATCATGTAGGCCATATTACCCTTTATTCCATCATGTAGGCCATGTTACCCTTTATTCCATCATGTAGGCCATGATATCCTTTATTCCATCATGTAGGCCAAGTTACCCTTTATTCCATCATGTAGGCCATGTTACCCTTTATTCCATCATGTAGGCCATATTACCCTTTATTCCATCATGTAGGCCAAGTTACCCTTTATTCCACCATGTAGGCCATGTTACCCTTTATTCCACCATGTAGGCCATGTTACCCTTTATTCCATCATGTAGACCAAGTTACCCTTTATTCCATCATGTAGGCCATGTTACCCTTTATTCCATAATGTAGGCCATGTTACCCTTTATTCCATCATGTAGGCCATGTTACCCTTTATTCCATCATGTAGGCCATGTTACCCTTTATTCCATAATGTAGGCCATGTTACCCTTTATTCCATCATGTAGGGCATATTACCCTTTATTCCACCATGTAGGCCATGTTACCCTTTATTCCATCATGTAGGCAAAGTTATACTTTATTCCACCATGTAGGCCATGTTACCCTTTATTCCATAATGTAGGCCATGTTACCCTTTATTCCAACATGTAGGCCATGTTCCCCTTTATTCCAACATGTAGGCCATGTTACCCTTTATTCCATCATGTAGGCCATGTTACCTTTTATTCCACCATTAAAGACATATAGACCCATACTCCAACCAGGCAGGTTCTAGCGAGAATCAGTAAGGGAGAGAGGAAAGGAGGGAGGAAAGGAGGAAGGAAGGATATAAAGGTGCCGTTGTCAGGTATTGGGAACATGGGCCCTGTGTGAAGCCGTGCCGCCATGCAGCTTCAGGTGTCGTATAGAGAGTGTCGTGTCGGATGTCACCTCACCGCGTGGTAATTGGTGGCAGTTTGAGGTGTAAACAGGGTGACGGCGTGGCTATAATCACTCCCTGTTTGTGTGAACGGAGTGAGAGAATGAGGGATAAGGTGGAGGGGGATGAAGGGCATGAGGGAGGAAGGGGGAGGTGAGGGGGATGTGTGACAGGGTGTGAGACCTAACCCTCACTTCTTCTCAGCTCCTCTTGAATTAGAGACATTGCCGGGAGAGAGGTGACACACTCGCACTTCGTGGTGCAGAGGAGCTGAGACGCGCACGCACAGGCACACACACACACACAAACACACACAAAAGTACACACACACACAAAGGCTGACACCCATCTTCACATCTCAGGAGCAAAAACCCGGGGAGTCCCAATTAGAGGAGTGGAAGGAAATGTGAAACTGTTACATATCCACTTAAGAGTGGCCACACACACACACACACACACACACACACACACACACACACACACACACACACACACACACACACACACACACACACACACACACACACACTCTGCGTGCATGTGTGTGTTTATTCTTGTGTGCATGTGTCCAGTTATTTATTTGTGTGTTGCAACAAGGCTGTGTGTGTGTCTGTCACCCAGAGCACTGGGCCTTGGCCCTGAATTAGTGACACACCACATTACCCTCCTGCCTGTCTCTCCCCCCTCAGCCCACCAGCCCAGTGCCCACAAGTGCCAACAACGGGAAACTGTGACTTTACACAACGTGACAGCCCACAGTAGCCCCCTCTGCTTCTTCCTTCCTCTCCCTCTAACTGTCACACTCCTTCCTTCCCCAGTCTGTGTAGGGCTCGCAGCGTAGGCCTCGCTGTAAAGCCAGGCCGCTGGATGCAGAGAGTGGGATGCATGGGTGGTGTGGTGGGGGGTAGTTAGCAATGTTCATGCCATCACTGCTGCTGTCACTTAGAGGAATTACACACACACACACACACACGGAGGAGGAGGTGCGAGGTGGACACGAGCTGTGTTGCAATAAGGAAGAGTCATGCCACTCAGGGCTTATCTTAACACACCTACATTCATAGCTTTCAGTTTAAAAAAACTTGTTTTCCACCTCCATTGCTTTTACTTCTCTCATTTGCATCTTCTCATCATTTTCTTTAGTCTCCCATCTCTTTTCTCTTTCTCTTCCATTTCTCTCTCTCACCCTTCTTTATCTTTGGGTTCTCGTGTCAGACACAGTCCATCCCCTCCATGTTGTGAACATCCCAGCCACAAGGGACCAGGGACAGTGCACGTACAGATGGACTATTTCTGTTCCAGAGGAGCAAAGCCTAGGAAAACACAGAGTCACGTTAGCATCACAGAAAACATCTCGCCCTCATGCCTCTCCCTGAATTATTCAGGAAACCAACCCTGCATGCGTCAACGTTTTCTGTACCGTTGTGTTCCAAGGTCCACTTTTATTGTTTTATTCTATTCCCTTTTCCCCTTCATGTTAGATGGCTAGAATGGACACGTGGTAATGGCATCAGAACTGACGACCTGATGACGTGTTTGTTTTTAGGGTCAAGGTTAGGGACAAGGCTCGAGAAAGAATTTAGTTGAGTGAACTGAACTAAAATCTACATTGTGGTTATACTTCCTGTCTGCCGTGGCCAAAGGACCTCTCGCTGATTAATGTTCCTTCCACAGTCTTAGTGATGTCACTCAACAGGAATAGATGTGAGTACTCGCAGATGGTCCATTCTTTGAGGTTGAGTTTGTCCTCTGTCTCACCTGAACCTTGTCAGTGTTCTTCTATGTGTTTCCTTGGGACCGTTTTATCTGTGTGAATCTGTAGTGTGTGTCTGGCTATGGAGTGAGGGATGAGAGGAGGAGAGAGAGGGGGAGAGGTCTGTTTGGGGCTGGGTCTATAATAAGTTGTCCCTGACACCCAGCGGCCTAATCATCCGCTATGATCCAGCCTCTGATGCAACGACATAACCCAAAGTCCGAGTCGATAAATCCAGCCCTCTCTCTTCTCCTCCCTCTATCCCTCTTTTCTTCTCCTGCGGCTTGTGTCAGGAGGGTTCTGAGAAGAGACATGAACACTAGCAGTCTATCATGGCAAGGTCGAGCTGTGTCCAAAACTCTGCAAATCTGTGTGTGTAAGAGAGAGAGAGCGAGAGAGCGAGAGAGCGAGAGAGCGAGAGAGAGAGAGAGATTAAGAGAGGGAGACAGAGAAAGAGAGAGACAGAGGGAGAGAAAGACAGAGGGAGAGAAAGACAGAGAGAGGGGTGGAGTGAGAAGAGACACACACATACACAAAGTGGGCATAAGGTGGGAGCTTAAACAACTTCTGTGAGTCACTCACTCTATACCTTGTGCTCCAGAATGGATTTAATATTCTGGAGGGGTGGCAGAGCCTATTCTTCTGCGTGACCAATCCCGCCATCAAGTCAAATTTGCATTAGCAAATGGGAAAGCATCGTTGGTCTATTTGTTAATCTGATCTTTGTTTACCCAACACTCTTGTAATCCACTTTTAATTAAATATCCTCCCAAAGATGTGCAAGCAGCAGTTTGACTTTGTCTGTTCTTGCTGTGCCAGACGGAGGCAAGAAGACGAAACATGAGATAGCCTAGCACATCCCTGTGTAGGGATTTTAGTCATGACACACACACACGCACGCGCACACACACGCACGCGCGCACACACACACACACACACACGCACGCACGCACGCACACACACACACACACACACACACACACACACACACACACACACACACACACACACACACCACAGTATATGGCTGCATAATGTCCTTTATCTATATGCAGTTAATGCCATAGCCACTGATAATGCAGGCAGATACCTGGCAAGCAATTACTTCTCCTGGGCTAGTTCTGCAAAAAATGCCCAGGTAATAGAAAAGGGCAATGCACATTGCCAATGAACAGAGTGAGACAACATTGCAGTGGATATAACATCTGCCTGAACTAGACTACAGATAATTCCTCCAACCCTGCTTCTCCCTCCATTGTCATTCATATGCGCTGTATGCTGTTCAAACATATAAAGAAAGACAGAGACATCTTGTCTGTATGAATGTACTAAAGGTCACATCACAGTGTTCCTGACCTTACGATATCTAAAGAACTCTATTTGGGCTAGTCCAAGGCATAGGATGTAATTCTATACAGTAGCGTTGGCTATGTAAAAGCAACAGTGGCGTGCCAAGGTGCAGCCAATGCTCAAGGGCCAACTCGATTAACTTTGTTAGCGAGGCTGATTTCCATGCCACAGTCGGAGGTATTGAATATGGACCCAAGGCGATTGTGCTTAGCATTCTGTCTCACACATTGCTAGTATAACAAAACCATGACACAGGGTAACGAGTGTTCATATTCTTCATTGCAGATTATCTATAGAGTTTTGTTGTGACTATAGCTTCCCCCAAGCTGAGGTTTGGCAGATATGCAGGCTAATTGTTGACATTCTGTATGTAGCATTAACATAGCATTAAGGTATTAGCATGTATTCCTGTCTCCAGGAATTTCTGCTGAATAACAGAAATGGTGGACAAAGTTAAGATATTGGCCAACAACAAGTCACCATGCTTGTCATGCCATCTGCTGTGGCATATCTTCTGTTCCCTCCTCACAAAAGGACCAGCACTTCATACTTCATTTAGCCAAGGTTCTCATAGGAAAGATTTGGAGTTGTGAACAGAACTGAACAGAAATGAATGAGAACACAACTTATGGCCTCAAAATAAACGTATCTTACCTATTAAAAAAACATAATAAGTCATTTGCATTTCCAATTTCCTATTTTGTAAAGTCGCAACATACAATGGAAACTACTTATGGTGTAATCACAATACATTCTAAATCCTTGATTGCATACAGTATATACGGTGCATTCGGGAAAGTATTCAAGACCCTTTGACTTTTTCCACATTTTGTTACGTTACAGCCTTATTCTGAAATGTATTCAATATTTTTTCCCCCTCATCAATCTACACACAATACCGCATAATGGAAGAAGTTTGGAACCACCAATACTCTTCCTAGAGTTGGTCGCAAGGCCAAACTGTGCAATCAGGGGTGAAGGGCCTTGGTCAGGGAGGTGACCAAGAACCCGACGGTCACTCTGACAGAGCTCCAGAGTTGCTCTGTGGAGATGGAAAAATCTTTCAGAAGGAGAACCATCTCTGCAGCACTCCACTAATCAGGCCTTTATGGCAGAGTGGCCAGACGGAAGCCACTCCTCAGTAAATGGCAGTAAATGACAGCCCGCTTGGAGTTTTATAAAAGACACCTAAAGGACTCTCAGACCATGATAAGCAAGATTCTCTGGTCTGATGAAACCAAGATTGAACTCTTTGTCTTGAATGCCAATCGTCACGTCTGGAGGAAACCTGGCACAATCCCTACGGTGAAGCATGGTGGTGGCAGCATCATGTTGTAGGGGTGTTTTTCAGTGGCAGGGACTGGGAGACTAGTCAGGTTCGAGGGAAAGATGAACGGAACAAAGTGCAGAGAGATCCTTGATCAAACCTCTATAGAGCACTCAGGACCTCAGACTCACACTAAGCACACTGGCAAGAAAACACAGGAGTGGCTCCACACTCTTCTCAATTTACATCAACAACATCAGTCAGGCAGAAAGAAGCTCTCTCATCCATTTACAGTTGAAGTTGGAAGTCTACATACACCTTAGCCAAATACATTTAAACTCAGTTTTTCACAATTCCTAACATTTAATCCCTAGTAAAAATTCCCTGTTTTAGGTCAGTTAGGATCACCACTTTATTTTAAAAATGTGAAATGTCAGAATAATAGTAGAGAGAATAATTTATTTCAGCTTTTATTTCTTTCATCACATTCCCAGTGAGTCAGAAGTTTACATACACTCAATTAGTATTTGGTAGCACTGCCTTTAAATTGTTTAACTTAGGTCAAACATTTCGGGTAGCCTTCCACAAGCTTCCCACAATAAGTTGGGTGAATTTTGGCCAATTCCTCCTGACAGAGCTGGTGTAACTGAGTCAGGTTTGTCGGCCTCCTTGCTCGCACACACTTTTTCAGTTCTGCACACATATTTTCTATAGGATTGAGGTCAGGGCTTTGTGATGGATACTCAAAAACCTTGACTTTGTTGTCCTTAAGCCATTTTGACACAACTTTGGAAGTATGTTTGGGGTCATTGTCCATTTGGAAGACCGATTTGCGAACCTGCTTTAACTTGAGATTTTGCTTCAATATATCCACATAATTTTCCTACCTCATTTCTATATCCACATAATTTTCATACCTCATTCCCAAAAAGTACAATCTTTGTCCGCATGTGCAGTTGCAAACCGGAGTCTGGCTTTTTTATGGCAATTTTGGAGCACTTCCTTGCTGAGCGGTCTTTCGATATAGGACTGTTTCCTCCAGAATCTTCACCAGGTCCTTTGCTGTTGTTCTGGGATTGATTTGCACCTTACGCACCAAAGTACGTTCATCTCTAGGAGACAGAACGTGTCTCCTTCCTGAGCGGTATGACGGCTGCGTGGTCCCATGGTGTTTATACTTGCGTACTATTGTTTGTACAGATGAACGTGGCACCTTCAGGCATTTGGAAATTGCTCCCAAGGATGAACCAGACTTGAGTTCTTACATTTTTGGCTGATTTCTTTTGATTTTCCCATGATGTCAAGCAAAGAGGCACTGAGTTTGAAGGTAGGCCTTGAAATACATCCACAGGTACACCTCCAATTGACTCAAATTATGTCAATTAGCCTATCAGAAGCTTCTAAAGCCATGACATCATTTTCTGGAATTTTCCAAGCTGTTTAAAGGCACAGTCAACTTAGTGTATTTAAACTTCTGACCCACTTGAATTGTGATAGAGTGAATTATAAGTGAAATAATCTGTCTGTAAACAATTGCTGGAAAAATTACTTGTGTCATGCACAAAGTAGATGTCCTCACCGACTTTCCAAAACTATAGTTTGTTAATAAGAAATTTGTGGAGTGGTTGATAAACTAGTTTTAATGACTCCAACCTAAGAGTATGAAAACTTCTGACTTCAACTGTTTATGTAGATGATACACTCTTATACACAGCTAGCCCCTCCCCGGATGTTATGTTAATCGTTATACAACAAAGCATTCTTAGTGTCCAACAAGCTTTCTTTGCCTCTAACCTTGTTCTGAACACCTCCAAAACAAAGGTCATGTGGTTTGGTAAGAAGAATATCCCTCTCCCCTCGCTGTGATTACTACCTCTGAGGGTTTAGGGCTTGAAGTAGTCAACTTATACAAGTACTTGGGAGTATGGCTAGACGGTACACTGTCCTTCTCTCAGCTCATATCAAAGCTGCAGGCTAAGATTAAATCTAGACTTGGTTTCCTCTATCATAATCACTCCTATTTCACCCAAGCTGCCAAACTAACCCTGATTCAGAATCACCGCCATCCCATAATCACCGCCATCCCACCCATGCTAGATTACGGAGACATCATTTATAGATTGTCAGGTATTGGTGCTCTCGAGTGGCTAGATGTTCTTTACCATTCGGCCATCAGATTTGCCACCAATGCTCCTTATAGGGCACATCACTGCACTCTATACTCTGTAAACTGGTCATCTCTGTATACCCGTTGCAGACCCGCTGGTTGATGCCTATTTATAAAACCCTCTTAGGCCTCACTCCCCCCTATCTGAGATACCTACTGAAGTCATCATCCTCCACATACAACACCCATTCTGCCAGTCACATTCTGTTAAAGGTCCCCAAAGCACACACATCCCTGGGTCGCTCCTCTTTTCAGTTCACTGTAGCTAGCGACTGGAAGGAGCTGCAAAAAAACTGTTTTATCTCCATCTCTCCATTCAAAGACTCGTGGCTGCTTCACATGATGTATTGTTGTTGCTACCTTCTTGCCTTTGTGCTGTTGTCTGTGCCCAATAATGTTTGTACCATGTTTTGTGCTGCTACCATGTTGTGCTGCTGCCATGTTGTGTTGCTACCATGTTGTTGTCATGTGGTGTTGCTACCATGCTGTGTTGTCATGTGTTGCTGCCATGCTATGTTGTTGTCTTAGGTCTCTCTTTATGTAGTGTTGTGGTGTCTCTCTTGTCGTGATGTGTGTTTTGTCCTATATTTTATTTTTAATCCCAGCCCCAGTCCTCGCAGGAGGCCTTTTGCCTTTTGGTAGGTCGTCATTGTAAATTAGAATTTGTTCTTAACTGACCTGTCTAGTTGAATAAACGTTAAATCAAATTAATGCCATAGTCCTTGAGTGGCCCAACCAGAGCCCGGACTTGAACCCGATCGACCATCTCTGGAGAGACCTGAAAATAGCTGTGCAGCGATGCTCCCATTTCACCTGACAGAGCTTGAGAGGATCTGCAGAGAATAATGGGAGAAACTCCCCAAATACAGGTGTGCCAAGCTTGTAGCATCATACCCAAGAAGACTCAAGGCTGTAATCACTGCTTCAACAAAGTACTGAGTAAAGGGTCTGAATGCTTATGTAAATATGTTATGTAAATGCTTATGTAAATCAGTTTTTTTAATACATTTGCAAACATTTATACAAACCTGTTTTTGCTTTGTCATTATAGGGTATTGTGTGTAGATTGATGAGGGATTTAAAAAAAATATATATATTTTAGAAGATGGCTGTAACGTAAAAAATGTGGAAAAAGTCAAGGGGTCTAAATACTTTCAGAAGGCACTGCAGTGAGAGTAAGTTCATAAACATTGGTTCGCAGACCACCTTCAGTTATCAGTACAATATAGCATACAATAACTTGTGAATATTCATAAACATTTCACTTTTTTTCATAACGTAGTTTTCATAAAAGCTGTTCTAACACACCTCTTCTCACAGTCTCCATCTTTCCAATGAGAGTTTTAAGAAGTGATTTAATAGAGGTGTAAGAATGGACTGGCTCATTATCTGTCCATTAGCTGGGCCTGTGAGCTCCACTGGCTTCGTATTGCTTTCTATTGGGTTAGTGCTGAGGTACACACACAGCCAATATGGCTAATTTAGTCACCTCTACTCCCAGACAATGGAGGAAGAAAACCACTAGCCTCCTAAGGCTAGCTTTACCAATGTTTGCAACGGTTATCTTCAGACGGGAGAAAGCAACATACTGCATATACAGTGCATATCTTGGAACTGTATGCACTAAAGAACAGTCATTTCTTAGTATTTCCTTCACATTTTATCTACCATTTGTTTTATACCATCTAAAAAATATCAAGTGCAGTAGCTTTGCAAATCTGAAGCTAGATGCTAGCTGCTTTTGCCTTTGTTTTGTCTTTACAAGTGAGGCTGTACATAGACCCAGATATATCCCCAAGCCATAGGGGATGGCTTGTACCCTAAATCAAGCCCTATGGATTTTGACACACTTCTATCAGCCCTAATTGAATCATAAATAGATGTATATTATCCATTAATAAATAAAGACACATTTCTTATGAATGAAATGGAAAACGCTGTATGGTAAGACATCAATCATTTACCATAAACCGCTGTATTAGAACGTTGCTGATACAGTGCGCTAAAATTAGAAGTTAAATCGAGAGCGGAGCGCATTAGTGTACATTTTTATGTAAGCAATTATGAAACCCTTCAATGTTAATTTATGTGTGATCTGTGAACAGAGAAAGGGATAGAAAGGGGGAGGCAGAGAGAAAGGGATAGAAAGGGGGAGGCAGAGAGAAAGGGATAGAAAAGGGGAGGCAGAGTGAAAGGGAACACGGTGATGCAGAGAGAAAGGGAGTGGGAGATACAGGATGAGGCAAAGAGGGAGAGGAAGTGAGAATTGGAGAATGAGATAGAGGTAGTCAGAGAAAGAGGTGAAGAGCAGAGGGAGAGATGGTGAGAAGATGGTGTGAACATGCATATTAATGAGGTTCTATGAATCAGGCTGATTACTGCAACAATTAGGAGACTGTCGTCATCTACCATGGGGTAGAACGAGGGAAAGAGAGGGATGAGTATAGGAATGGTATATGTATTTTCTCAACACCTTTGTTTTTTATCTCATTATAAAACATTTAAGGTGTTTTGTCTCTAGGATTGACATTTTAAAATGTGAAGACAAGTGATTTTTAAAGAAGACTATTATGAAATATGACCATTTTGAAGATCCTAGAAAGCAGAGAAGATCAAGACCAAGCCAGAGGTCTGCCTTTATATCATGGACAGGAAGTATCCCTCTGCTCCACTGTCCGGTGTGTGTGTAATGTGCAGATGTTGCAGATCTGGTCTGTGGTCATGGCCTGTGGTAGTTGTAGTGGTAATGGTAGAGGTATTTGTAGCGGTTGCGGTAGTGGTAATGGTAACTACCAGTAGTGGTATTGGAAGTGGTAGCAGTAGCGTTAGTGGCAGTGGTATTTGTAGTGGTAGTTGTAGTTGTAGTTGTTGCGGGAGTTATAGTGGTAGTGGTAGTTGTAGTGGTAGTGGTAGTTGTAGTGTTAGTGGTAGAGGTATTTGTAGCGGTAGCGGTAGTAGTAGTGGTATTTGTAGCGGTAGTTGTAGTTGTAGTTGTTTCGGGAGCTATAGTGGTAGTGGTAGTGGTAGTTGTAGTGGTAGTGGTAGAGGTATTTGTAGCGGTTGCGGTAGTGGTAATGGTAACTACCAGTAGTGGTATTGGAAGTGGTAGCAGTAGCGTTAGTGGCAGTGGTATTTGTAGCGGTAGTTGTAGTTGTTGCGGGAGTTATAGTGGTAGTGGTAGTTGTAGTGGTAGTGGTAGAGGTATTTGTAGTGGTAGCGGTAGTGGTGTTGGTAGCGATAGTGGTGGTTGTAGTTGTAGCGGTAGTTATAGTGGTAATGGTAACGGTAGTGGTGTTTGTAGCGGTAGTGGTAGTGGTATTTGTAGCGGTAGTTGTAGTTGTAGTTGTTTCGGGAGCTATAGTGGTAGTGGTAGTGGTAGTGGTATTTGTAGCGGTAGTGGTATTTGTAGTGGTAGCGGTAGTGGTATTTGTAGTGGCAGTGGTATTTGTAGCGGTAGCGGTATTGGTGTTTGTAGCGGTAGTGGTAGTTGTAGTGGTAGTTATAGTGGTAGTGGTAACGGTAGCGGTAGCGGTAGTGGTAGTGGTATTTGTAGCGGTAGAGGTAGATGTAGCGGTAGCAGTAGCGGTAGTGGTATTTGTAGCGGTAGTGGTATTTGTAGTGGTAGTGGTAGTGGTAGTGGTATTTGTAGCGGTAGTGGTATTTGTAGTGGTAGCGGTAGTGGTATTTGTAGCGGCAGTGGTATTTGTAGCGGTAGCGGTATTGGTGTTTGTAGCGGTAGTGGTAGTTGTAGTGGTAGTTATAGTGGTAGTGGTAACGGTAGCGGTAGCGGTAGTGGTAGTGGTATTTGTAGCGGTAGAGGTAGATGTAGCGGTAGCAGTAGCGGTAGTGGTATTTGTAGCGGTAGCGGTAGTTGTAGTTGTAGCGGGAGCGGTAGTGGTAGTGGTATTTGCAGTGGTAGTTGTAGCGGTAGTGGTTGTGGTAGTGGTATATGCTGTGATAGCGGTAGTGGTAGTTGTAGTTGTAGCGGTAGTGGTAGTGATATTTGTAGTGATAGCGGTAGCGCTAGTGGTTTTTGTAGCAGTAGTGGTAGTGGTAGCTGTAGTGGTAGGAGTAGTTGTAGCGGTAGTTGTATTGGTAGTTGTAGCGGAGGTGGTTGTTGTAGTGGTAGTTGTAGATGTAGTGGTAGAGGTAGTGGTAGTTGTAGCGGTAGAGTTAGTTGTAGTAGTAGTTGTAGCAGTAGTGGTATTTGTAGCGGTAGCGGTAGTGGTAGTGGTAGTGGTAGTGGAATTTGTTGCGGTAGCGGTAGCGGTAGTGGTAGTGGTAGCTGTAGTGGTAGTAGTAGTTGTAGCGGTAGTTGTATTGGTAGTTGTAGCGGAGGTGGTTGTTGTAGTGGTAGTTGTAGCGGTAGTGGTAGTTGAAGTGGTAGCGGCAATTGTAGTGGTAGTTGTAGATGTAGTGGTAGAGGTAGTGGTAGTTGTAGCGGTAGCGGTACCTGTAGCGGTAGCGGTACCTGTAGCGGTAGCGGTACCTGTAGAGGTAGCGGAAATGGTAGTTGTAGTGGTAGCGGTAGCAGTAGTGGTATTTGTAGCGGTAGCGTAGTGGCAGTGTTATTTGTAGCGGTAGTGGTAGTGGTATTTGTAGCGGTAGCGTAGTGGTAGTGGTATTTGTAGTGGCAGCGATAGCGGTAGTGGTATTTGTAGCGGTAGAGGTTGCGGTAGTGGTAGTGGTATTTGTAGCGGTTGTGGGAGTGGTAGCGGTAGTGGTAGTGGTATTTGTAGTGGGAGTGGTATTTGTAGCGGTAGTGGTAGTGGTATTTGTAGCAACAGTGGTAGTGGTATTTGTAGCGGTAGTGGTAGCGGTAGTGGTAGCGTTAGTTGTAGCTGTAGTGGAGCTGTAGTGGTAGTGGTATTTGTAGTGGCAGCGGTAACGGTAGTGGTATTTGTAGCGGTTGTGGGAGTGGTATTTGTAGTGGGAGTGGTATTTGTAGCGGTAGTGGTAGTGGTAGCAACAGTGGTAGTGGTAATTGTAGCGGTAGTTGTAGCTGTAGTGGTACCCACTACAAATACCACTAGTGGTATTTGTAGTTGTATTGGTAGTTGTAGCGGTAGTGGTATTTGTAGTGGTTGTGGTATTTGTAGTGGTAGTGGTATTGGTATTTTTTTCCTTTTTTTAACTAGGCAGGTCATTTAAGAACAAATTCTTATTTTCAATGACGACCTAGGAACAGTGGGTTAACTGCCTGTTCAGGGGCAGAACGACAGATTTGTACCTTGTCTGCTCAGGGGTTTGAACTTGCAACCTTCCAGTTACTAGTCCAACACTCTAACCACTAGGCTACCCTGCCGCCCCATTTGTAGCGGTAGTGGTAGCGGTAGTGGTAGCGATAGTGGTATTGGTAGTGGTATTTGTAGCGGTAGCAGTAGTGGTAGTTGTATTTGTAGAGGTAGCGGTAGTGTTAGTGGTATCTGTAGCGGGAGCGGTAGTGGTAGTGGTATTTGTAGCGGTAGCGGTAGTGGTATTTGTAGTGGTAGTGGGAGTGGTAGTGGTATTTGTAGCGGTAGTGGTAGTGGTAGTTGTAGCGGTAGTATATTTGTAGTTGTAGCGGTATCGATCAAATTGTAGACGGGTCTATCTGTGTTCAATACAGGAAGATAACAAACCATGCTACTTTTCACGTTTTGCACAACTCTCAACAGTGTTACCCAGTTCCTAGATGGCCTACTTCTTCATTGCACAAATTAATAACCTCAACCAAATTCCAAAGACTGGTGACATCCAGTGGAAGCGGTAGGAACTGAAAACAGGTTCCTAAGAAATATCATTTGCCAATGAGAACTCAGTGAACAGACATAGACCAAAATCTGAAAGGTTAGTCCTCAGGGTTTTGCCTGCTACATAAGTTCTGTTATACTCACAGGCATGATTCAAACAGTTTTAGAAACTTCAGAGTGTTTTCTATACAAATCTACTAATAATATGCATATCTTATTTTCCTGGCATGAGTAGCAGGAAGTTGAAATTGGGCACGCTATTTATCCAAATGTGAAAATGCTTCCCCCTTTATCCTTAAGAAGTTAAGTCAATGAGGCCAAGGTGTGACAGACTTGGGCCAATTCTCGTCATCAACGAGACCTGCCAATAAATCTATAAAAATCAAGGAAGAGAACACAGCAAACCAAGGTAAGTCATGCAAAGTAAAAAGCACACATTTTCTAAATAAAGGTCAAAGCAAAACAAATATTAATTCTCACAAAAATGGTGGGCAGCACATGTCATATCTTGTTTTTGACATGTGCTTGCCCATGTGTCTTGTGTCTTTATGTCTGTACAGTATCTGTGTGTGTACCCAGTTTACATGATGTGCGCAGTAATCTAATTAAGTTCTAACCGGGCTTGACATGACCGCTAACCCCGCTGTAACAGACGGTCTCCTGTCTGAACTAACAGGCTCACAAACACCAACGCATCCACACACACACACACACACACACACACACACACACACACACACACACACACACACACACACACACACACACACACACACACACACACATACACACACACACACACACACACACTAGCTGATAGAGGTGACAGATCCAATAACACAGACATGACTGTTTTTGCTGTGATCAGATCAAAATAAATGACACACTTAGAACCCACAATTTACTGCCCTTTTTGACCTCATGCTCGCTAGTAGTGGTCATCGCAGTGTCAGCCCAATTTTTTTATTTAACCTTAATTTAACTAGGCAAGTCAGTTAAGAACAAATTCTTATTTACAATGACGAGCTAACCTCGGGCCAAAGCTGGATGACGCTGATTAGCTCTTTTGTTGTTCCATGTGACATGCCATTGATAATGGCTACTGCTTGCTAGCATGAGGACGAAAATGGCACTCACCACATTGTAGTTCCAAATTCAATGAATTGCAGTCAAAGGTAAATCACTACGGGTTCTAAAAGGAAGCTATGTACCACAAAGCAACTTAATCTCCAGGGTTACTATATTACAATAAGCATGTACTGTATGTTGATAATGTTTTTAATAGTACCATTATAATATAGACCATGTAATATACCATGGACATTACCATGGCTAACGCTTGACCTGGGTAACTTCAATACAGTGTTTCCAATGCAAAGGGGTTGATTATAGATAGCTCCCAGATATGACCTGATTACCCCCCCCCCCCTCTCTCTCTCTCTCTCTCTCTCTCTCGCTCTCTCTCTCTCTCTCTCTCTCTCTCTCTCCCTCTCTCTCTCTCTCTCTCTCTCTCTCTCTCTCTCTCTCTCTCTCTCTCTCTCTCTCTCTCCAAAACACTTTGTTCAATTGCCCTACATGGCAACTCTCCGCAATGGGGCCAGACGCTTATAGCACTGAGCTTCTCTTATTTAATACCCAAACCAGGAGATCATTTAAAATATCTAGGACAACTAATCATCATTTGTTCTCTTATTTGATGTATCCTTTTCTTTTCATGACTTTTTCTCTATTAAAAAAGAAGGGGACATGTCTTGATTTGACCGTTGACATACTTCTTGTGGGTTGTGTGTCTGAGTGTGTGTGAGGGGCTGATGGTTTGGTTGTCTGTAACTCCTGGATGTCAGAGCGGAGGACACAGCTGCATAGCTCACCATAGACACACAGTATATCCTGGGGTCTCTTTCAATGGCCTTGACACACACACGCACGCACACACACACACACACACACACACACACACACACACACACATGCACACACACACACACACACACACACACACACACACACACACACACAAACAAACACACACACACACACACACACACACACACAGCTTACCCAGCCATCACGGTACATTATAACCTGGGGATGGAATTCACTGGCCTTAAATTACATGACAGAAACAGAAGTTATGCAGAATTATTGTTTCACTTTGGGTTTGCACTGGGTGTTAAAGCGCCCTACGGGCTGCCTGTTGCCAGCACGTGCTAGGAGCAGCGTCTTTATGACACACATACAATACACACACACACACACACACGCACACGCACACACACACGCACACACACACGCACACGCACACGCACACACACACACACACAGTCATGTAAGTGTGCACACACACGGTTTAGAAACAGCTTCTGTGTGAATGTCACATCACTTCTCTCTGGGTGGGCACAGACGGGCCAATGCTATCATACCCCACTGTTTAACCCTGGTACACACACACACACACACACACACACACACACACACACACACACACACACACACACACACACACACACACACACACACACACACACACACACACACACACACACACACACACACACAGACACACACACACACACATACACACACACACACACACACACACACACACACACACACACACACACACACACACACACACACACACACATAACAGACAGACAGCCTATATTGCTTATACACTATATTTTCAAAAGTCTTCCCTTTTCATCATTTTTCTCCCTGGTTTGAAAATCTAATTGATAACCTTGAAGATTTTTATACATTCCTCTCGCTACTCTCTTCTCTGTTCTCTGGTCTTCATTCTATTCCTCTCTCTCAGCAATTGCAAGCTGGTTTTCATTAAGGGGCCTCAATGCTTATGGCTCCAAATACATTTTTTAAGGCCATCTGTGCCAGTGTACTCTGTTGCTGCACTGTGTGTGAGTGTGTGCGTGCGTGTGAGTGTGCATGTGTGTGTGCATACATGTGTGTGTGTCCATGTACAGAATGTGTGTTCATATATGTGTGTGGCAGTGTGTGTCTCCATATAAAAACGTACCACAGGTTTAAGAGAGTCGTCAGCTACCTTGGCTCTGTTGCTATGTCTCTGTGCTACCCTGGCACTCCTGTAAATACCAGCTGAGAAGGCCACTGTCTTACACAGAAACACACACACACAGTTCTTACTCTTAATTTAGTGTATTCTCCCTGGCACAGCCTCACACCCAGACTGTCATCACTGCTGCGACTGGACAGGCGTTGGCGTTGGCTGGTACAGTACCATAAGTGGCAGAGCACTCTTTTCCTCTCTTGCAGTCTGTCTCTCACCCTCTATCTCCTCTGGATCGACATGGATCCTCCATGTTTTAAATGTAGATGGCGTGACGTTGTTTCTTTTCTTCGCTCTTCTCTTATCAGTATCTCTTTAAACAATTGCTCTTTCTTTCTTTTTTCTTTTCTTCTGTCTTTTTTCCTTCTTTCTTTTTTTTGTTCTTTCTATCTTTCGTTCTTTCTTTCGTTCGTTCTTTCCATCTTTCTTTCTTGCACTCTCTCTCCCTCTCACTTTCTGTCTTACATTGGCCAAGCTTGGCACTAAGAACAGTGCCAGTTATCTGGCACGCTGGCACACAGGGCCTGTTGGAGCAGAGCGGAGGGGCAGAAAGGACGCTGGCTAAACTGGCACAGAGATCACAGGGCCTGGATAGAGCCCCTCATGCCCAGCACATATTCCCTAATAAGTAATTCATCTAAGAAAGCCCATGATCAAGGCCCTACGGGGCTCTGCCCCTTTGACTAAGCCAAGGCCTGTCCCTGTCCCCTCTCTTTGTCTTCCATAGACTTCTGAGGCTTTACTGAACTGCTCAGATTATACCAGAGGAAGAGGGTGGATATTTATATTAGCTATTCCATCAGATATATAATATTCATTTAACCAGGATGTCCCACAGAAACAAAAAATCTATTTTCCAAGCAAAACCTGGCGAGGCCAAGAATAATTATATATCCAAAGCTTATGTTTTTTCAAGTTTTGTTGACCTAAAAAAAACTTCTCACGTTCACAGTCTGTGCTGTACACTCATCCCAAAGTTATCCGAGGTCCAAAGGTCTGCGTGCGTTAGTGACTAAATCTGTGGTGAAATGGCAGTGTTTGTTGTGGTTCTTAGTGAGATCTTGACTGTGACAGCACTTAGAGCCCAGAGCCCTCTCTTGTCAAAGAGGCCAAACGTCCCCTTAAAGTTCATACCTCAAATCGGCCCCAAAGAGCAGCCAGGAGTACATTCCGACCATTGTTGCGAATTGTGATTTTTTTTTGTTCAAGGTTTGGGGGCATGATATTTCAACACATTGGGAAAGGGCTAACACTTTATGACACAGCTGTGAGACTGGTGAAAGGCTACCCTTTGCATTTGAGACCTCTCTTTAGAACCGTACGAACCTTTGGCACGAGGTGCGTTGAGATCGCTCACATTCAACGGGAGCCTCTCTTTATCATCTTCCATCTTCCGCCTGACGGACTGCGTGTCTCCACTAAGGAGATTTAAAAAAATAAATGGTATATCATAGGACAGCAGGGTGGATGACATCAAAATAAAAACATGAATCCTTTTAAATGAAATGTAAAGCACAATGTTTAGATAAGGACAGAGGGATATCTATGTGTACATTTGTTTGTAGTGAGAAGAGCATCTGCATCTCTGGGAAGGAAAAAGTTATTTTAAAGGTCCCGAATAATCATTCTCTAATCGTAATCATTCATTCCCATGTAAAATAGCATTTTGAGTGACTGAAACATCACCCATAATATGTTTTTCCCATATTTACTTCCAGGAAGTCTGAAAAGACTGACAGAGTGGGCGGGGAGCTAGTAGGCTGAGTGGGTGGGGAGCTAGTAGACTGAGTGGGCGGGGAGCTAGTAGACTGAGTGGGTGGGTGGGGAGCTAGTAGGCTGAGTGGGTGGGGAGCTAGTAGACTGAGTGGGCGGGGAGCTAGTAGGCTGAGTGGGTGGGGAGCTAGTAGACTGAGTGGGCGGGGAGCTAGTAGGCTGAGTGGGTGGGGAGCTAGTAGACTGAGTGGGTGGGGAGCTAGTAGGCTGAGTGGGTGGGGAGCTAGTAGACTGAGTGGGCTGGGGAGCTAGTAGACTGAGTGGGCGGGGAGCTAGTAGGCTGAGTGGGAGGGGAGCTAGTAGACTGAGTGGGTGGGGAGCTAGTAGGCTGAGTGGGTGGGGAGCTAGTAGACTGAGTGGGCGGGGAGCTAGTAGACTGAGTGGGCGGGGAGCTAGTAGGCTGAGTGGCCAGGGAGCTAGTAGACTGAGTGGGCGGGGAGCTAGTAGGCTGAGTGGGCGGGGAGCTAGTAGGCTGAGTGGGCGGGGAGCTAGTAGACTGAGTGGGCGGGGAGCTAGTAGGCTGAGTGGCTGGGGAGCTAGTAGACTTAGTGGGCGGGGAGCTAGTAGACTGAGTGGGCGGGGATCTAGTAGACTGAGTGGGCGGGGATCTAGTAGGCTGAGTGGGCGGGGAGCTAGTAGGCTGAGTGGGCGGGGATCTAGTATGTCAAGCAACATGGACACAGTGAGCAGTGTTGCAGTGAGATTATCTCAGGCAAATCTGATTATACACAAAGGAATTCAAATAAAAAGCGTGAGCTGGCACACAACCAGAGAAAAGTATTTAACGTAGAGGTGATGACTAACAGCAAATGAACTGTAAGATATAAAAAATAAAGAGAGTCACACACTCTCTCTCTAAATATACACTACCAGTCAAACGTTTGGACACACCTACTCAATCAAGGGTATTTCTTTATTTTTACTGTTTTCTACATTGCAGAATAATAGTGGAGATATCAAAACTATGAAATAACACGTGTTAAACAAAACAAAATAAATTGTATATTTGGGATTCTTCAAAGTAGCCACCCTTTGCCTTGATGACAGCTTTGCATGCACTTGGCATTCTCTCAACCAGCTTCATGAGAGTCACCTGGAATGCATTTAAATTAACAGGTGTGCCTTGTTAAACGCATGTTTTGTATTATCTTTTACCAGATCGAATGTGTTATATTCTCCCAAATTAATTTCACATTTCCACGAACTTCAAAGTGTTTCCTTTCAAATGGTATCAAGAATAGGCATGCATTGCTTCAAGTCCTGAGCTACAGGCAGTTAGATTTGGGCATGTCATTTAAAAATGTGTTTTGAAAAAAAGGGTACGATCCATAAGAGGTCAAAAATAACAGGGGTCTAGTGTAATTTAGATTTTGGCAGCAGATTGGAGTAGTGTGTGTGCAAAGTTTCAGACTGATCCAGTGAAGAATTATATTACTGCACAATATTTTGTATCAAGTCTGCCAGAATTGTTGTACTTTTTTTTATTTGACCTTTATTTAATCAGGTAGGCTAGTTGAGAACAAATTCTCATTTACAACTGTGACCTGGCCAAGATAAAGCAAAGCAGTGTGACACAGACATCAACACAGAGTTACACATGGAATAACATGGAATAAACAATAAACAAGCCAATAACACAATATATATGTACAGTGTGTGCAAAAGGCATGAGGAGGTAGGCAATAAATAGGCCATATTAGTGAAGAATTACAATTTAGAAGATTAACACTAGAGCGATAAATGAGCAGATGATGATGGGCAAGTCGTGTTACTGGTGTGCAAAAGAGCAGAAAAGTAAATAAAAACAGCATGGGGATGAGGTAGGTAGATTGGGTGGGCTATTTGCAGATGGACTATGTACAGCTGCAGTGATCGGTAAGCTGCTCAGATAGCTGATGTTTAAAGTTGGTGAGGGAAATATGTCTCCAGCTTCAGCGATTTTTGCAATTTGTTCCAGTCACTGGCAGCAGAGAACTGGAAGGAAAGGCGGCCAAATGGGGTGTTGGCTTTGGGGATGATCAGCGAGATATACCTGCTGGAGATATACCTGCTGGAACGTGTGCAGTCTAGCATAGACTTATAGATGACCTGGAGCCAGTGGGTATGGCAAAGAATATGTAGCCAGCCGACTAGAGCATACAGGTCGCAGTGGTGAGTGGAATAAGGTGATTTGGTAACAAAACGGATGGCACTGTGATAGACTGCATCCAGTTTGCTGAGTAGAGAATTGGAAGCTATTTTGTAGATGAAGTCGAGGATCGGTAGGATAGTCCGTTTTTCTATGGTAAGTTTGGCGGAGTGAGTGAAGGTTTGTTGCGAAATAGAAAGACGATTCTAGATTTGATTTTGGATCGGAGATGTTTAATATGGAAGGAGAGTTCACATATTCTAGGTCAGAAGGGAGGTGATGCTAGTCAGGCGAGCGGGTGCGGGCAGTGAACGGTTGAAAAGCATGCATTTGGTTTTATTAGCGTTTAAAGGAGGGAGGAGGGTTGTATGGCATTGAAGCTCGTTTGAAGGTTAGTTAGCACAGTGTCCAAGGAAGGGCCAGAAGTATACAGAATGGCATAGAGGTGGATCAGGGAATCACCCGCAGCAAGAGCGACACCATTAACATATACAGAGAAAAGAGTCTGCCAGAGAATTGAACCCTGTGGTACCCCCATAGAGACTGCCAGAGTGCCGGACATCAGGCCCTCCGATTTGACACACTGAACTCTGTCTGCAAAGTAATTGATGAACCAGGCGAGGCAGTCATTAGAGAAACCAAGGCATTGAGTCTGCCGATAAGAATACAGTGATTGACAGAGTCGAAAGCCTTGGCCAGGTCGATGAAGATGGCTGCACAGTACTGTCTTTTATCGATGGCATTGATATCGCTTAGTACCTTGAGCGTGGCTGAGGTGCACCCATGACCGGCTCGGAAACCAGATTGCACAGCGGAGAATGTACGGTGGGATTCGAAATGGTCAGTGATCTGTTTATTAACTTGGCTTTCAAAGACTTTAGAGAGGCAGGGCAGGATGGCTATAGGTCTACAGCAGTTTGGGTCTAGAGTGTCACCCACTTTGAAGAGGGCGATGACCGCGGCAGCTATCCAATCTTTAGGGATTTCGAACTCTACGAAAGAGAGGTTGAACAGGCTGGTGATAGGGGTGATGTCTAGCCCAGCTAATTTTTACGGGTCCAGGTTTTGCAGCTCTTACAGAACATCTGCTATCTGGATTTGGGTGAAGGAGTAGCTGGGGAGGCTTGGGCAAGTAGCTACGCGGGGGGGTGGGGGGGTGTGGAGCTGTTGGCCGGGTTTGGAGTAGCCAGGAGGAAGGCATTGCCGGCCGTGGAGAAATGCTGGCAGCTTTTCCTTCACTCTGTGGTCCAAATCATTTTTAAAAAATCAATTGGGGTGAGGTCGGGTGATTGTGGAGGACAGGTCATCTGATGCAGCACTCCATCACTCTCCTTGGTCAAATAGCCCTTACACAGCCTTGAGGTGTGTTTTGGGTCATTGTCCTATTGAAAAACAAATGATAGTCCCACTAGATGCAAACCAGATGGGATGGTGTATCGCTGCAGAATGCTGGGGAAAAAATCTCAAATTTGGACTCATCAGACCAAAGGACAGATTTCCACCGGTCTAATGTCCATTGCTCGTGTTTCTTTCCCAAGCAAGTCCCTTTTTCTTACTGGTGTCCTTTAGTAGTGGTTTCCTTTCAGCAATTCGACCATGAAGGCCTGATTCACATCGTCTCCCTTGAACAGTTGATGCTGAGTTGTGTCTGTTACTCAAACTCTGAAGCATTTATTAGGGTTGCAATCTCAGGTGCAGTTAACTCTAATGAACGTATCCTCTGCAGCAGAGGTAATTCTGTGTCTTCATGGTCGCCAGTTTCATCATAGTGCTTGATGGTTTTTGTGACTGCTCTTGAAAAAACTTTCAAAGTACTTGAAATGTTCCATATTGACTGACATGGGGGACAGGACCAGTACTTTAAATGTCATGTCTTAAAGTAATGATGGACTGTTGTTTCTCTTTGCATATTTGAGCTGTTATTGCTATAATACGGACTTGGTATTTTACGCTATCTTCTGTATACCACCCCTCTCTTGTCACAAGACAACTGATTGTCTCAAACGTATTAAGAAGAAATTGTAACAGCATCAATATAGACGAAATGTTGGCTGTATAATTTTGCTAGGTAGCCCAATTTAAATTGTCAGGACTGTTTATCAAGTTAGCTAGCTAGTTAATCTTGGACACATTCAGTTGAAACTTCACAGGTTGAGGTCTGGGTAATTTTCATGGAATATATACTGTGTAGTGACTGTCAGACAATGTTAATATATTTTGACTATCAATGATGTCAAGAAGTTTGTATGGATTTTCCATGTGGCATGTCTCTTGATGTAATGACATGACATCTGTGTCTCAGTTTGGTTTTGATTTGATTTTGTTCCATGCTGACTGAAGACCTAGCAGGCCAGTTTTAACTAACACCAGGCACAGATGAAAGTGGAAACCTATAAGTATCTTTGCCTTAGTTGAATAGGGGAAACCTCTAATTATATTTACTGACACGCTGTAGTTAAATTTAGGCACCAGTAGACTAGCTACCTAGCTATGTAAACCACGCCCCTCACAGAACACACCCTCTCCGATGTTGGTTATAAGGCGGGACTTATTTAAATTAGGTAAGAGAATAAGATGTTACCACTGGTGTTTTAGATCACAAAAAGCCCTTAATAATCCCGCCTCTATCCCACCTCCTGAATCCAAGTGTTTGACATGGGGGACAGGACCAGTACTTTAAATGTCATCCAATTTCATGAAAAACGTGACTTACCTGTTGCGGCCCTTTAAAGTAATTGCCCAGTGTTTCCAGATATATATAAATGTATCAGCTCTAATTACTTATAATATAAGGTAAATAGTTCCCCCCCCCCAAAAAAACAGAAAATAAATAAATGTAGTATGTTAGAAAGCAGCTTTTCTTTGTTGGAAGGGTGTAGGCATACCCCAACAACAGAATGGTGTGGGTATACCCCAACAACAGAATGGTGTGGGTATACCCCAACAACGGAATGGAGTAGGCATACCCCAACAACGGAATGGTGTGGGCATACCCCAACAACGGAATGGTGTGGGTATACCCCAACAACGGAATGGTGTGGGCATACCCCAACAACGGAATGGAGTAGGCATACCCCAACAACAGAATGGAGTAGGCATACCCCAACAACAGAATGGAGTAGGCATACCCCAACAACAAAATGGAGTAGGCATACTCCAACAACGGAATGGAGTAGGCATATCCCAACAACGGAATGGAGTAGGCATACCCCAACAACAGAATGGAGTAGGCATACCCCAACAACAGAATGGTTTGGGCATACCCCAACAACAGAATGGAGTAGGCATATCCCAACAACGGAATGGAGTAGGCATACCCCAACAACGGAATGGTGTGGGCATACCCCAACAACAGAATGGAGTAGGCATACCCCAACAACGGAATGGAGTAGGCATACCCCAACAACAGAATGGAGTAGGCATACCCCAACAACAGAATGGAGTAGGCATACTCCAACAACGGAATGGAGTAGGCATATCCCAACAACGGAATGGAGTAGGCATACCCCAACAACAGAATGGAGTAGGCATACCCCAACAACAGAATGGTTTGGGCATACCCCAACAACAGAATGGAGTAGGCATATCCCAACAACGGAATGGAGTAGGCATACCCCAACAACGGAATGGTGTGGGCATACCCCAACAACAGAATGGAGTAGGCATACCCCAACAACGGAATGGAGTAGGCATACCCCAACAACAGAATGGAGTAGGCATACCCCAACAACAGAATGGAGCAGGCATACCCCAACAACGGAATGGAGTAGGCATACCCCAACAACAGAATGGAGTAGGCATACCCCAACAACAGAATGGTGTGGGCATACCCCAACAACAGAATGGTGTGGGCATACCCCAACAACGGAATGGTGTGGGCATACCCCAACAACAGAATGGAGTAGGCATACCCCAACAACGGAATGGTGTGGGCATACCCCAACAACAGAATGGTGTGGGCATACCCCAACAACAGAATGGAGTAGGCATACCCCAACAACAGAATGGTGTGGGCATACCCCAACAACGGAATGGTGTGGGCATACCCCAACAACGGAATGGTGTGGGCATACCCCAACAACGGAATGGTGTGGGCATACCCCAACAACGGAATGGTGTGGGCATACCCCAACAACGGAATGGTGTGGGCATACCCCAACAACGGAATGGAGTAGGCATACCACAACAACGGAATGGTGTGGGCATACCCCAACAACAGAATGGTGTCGGCATACCTCAACAACAGAATGGTGTGGGCATACCCCAACAACAGAATGGAGTAGGCATACCCCAACAACGGAATGGTGTGGGCATACCCCAACAACAGAATGGTGTGGGCATACCCCAACAACGGAATGGTGTGGGCATACCCCAACAACAGAATGGTGTGGGCATACCCCAACAACAGAATGGTGTGGGCATACCCCAACAACAGAATGGTGTGGGCATTCCCCAACAACGGAATGGTGTGGGCATACCCCAACAACAGAATGGTGTGGGCATACCCCAACATCGGAATTTTGTGGGCATACCCCAACAACAGAATGGTGTGGGCATACCTAAACAATGGAATGGTGTGGGCATACCCCAACAACAGAATGGAGTAGGCATTCCCCAACAACGGAATGGTGTGGGCATACCCCAACAACAGAATGGTGTGGGCATACCCCAACAACGGAATGGTGTGGGCATACCCCAACAACAGAATGGAGTAGGCATACCCCAACAACGGAATGGTGTGGGCATACCCCAACAACAGAATGGTGTGGGCATACCCCAACAACAGAATGGAGTAGGCATACCCCAACAACAGAATGGAGTAGGCATACCCCAACAACAGAATGGTGTGGGCATACCCCAACAACGGAATTGTGTGGGCATACCCCAACATCGGAATGGTGTGGGCATACCCCAACAACGGAATGGTGTGGGCATACCCCAACAACGGAATGGTGTGGGCATACCCCAACAACGGAATGGAGTAGGCATACCCCAACAACGGAATGGTGTGGGCATACCCCAACAACAGAATGGTGTCGGCATACCTCAACAACAGAATGGTGTGGGCATACCCCAACAACAGAATGGAGTAGGCATACCCCAACAACAGAATGGTGTGGGCATACCCCAATAACAGAATGGAGTGGGCATACCCCAACAACAGAATGGCTTCAAGGCAGACTGGAACCATTTAACTCTGTTTTGTTTGTAGCTACATTGTTTGGCCAGCTTTGTGTCAAGGTACTCCAGTTCACACTGACCATGGTGTGTGCAGAAAGTAGCCCATCACTTTTTCCAACTGATCTGCCGATAGTGCCTGCTAAATTCAGGGCATCAATGTTGCAAAACTTTTGTCGTTCTCAATGGCTAATTATATATCTGTCACGCCCTGACCATAGAGAGCCCTTGTTTCTCTATGGTGTAGTAGGTCAGGGCTTGACTAGGGGGTATTCTAGTTTATAATTTCTATGTTGTGTTATAGTTTATATGTTCTATGTTGCCGTTTTGTATGATTCCCAATTAGAGGCAGCTGGTAATCGTTGTCTCTAATTGGGGATCATGTTTAAGTAGCTATTTTTCCCACCTGTGTTTGTGGGATATTGTTTTGTATTTGTGCATGTGCACCACGTAGTCACGGTTTGTTGTTCGTTTATTGAGATATTTAGTTTATTTTCACTTTGAAATAAATATGTGGAACTCAACATCTGCTGCGCCTTGGTCCCGTTCTTACGACAACCATGACAGAAAATCCCACCAAACGAGGACCAAGCAGTGTATCCACGAGGTAAAGGAGTTTTGGACATGGGAAGAAGTGATGGGTGGATGCGAGACACTTCCTTGGCGGCAGACGGAAGGTAATAATGGAGGACAGCGACGACGCCAGAGTTCGCGTCCACAGAAAGCCCAAGGACAACCCCTAGATTTTTTTGGGAGGGGCACAAGGGGTGGCCAGCTGAGCCGTGGGAAGAGCCAGAGCACATGGAGCAGGCGATAGAGAAGTAGTCAGTCGACCCAAGGAGAGTGCCAGAGCCCGTATAGGAGTCGATGGAACAGTGTGAGGAAGGATACCGGAGAATGGAGTTGGCTAGGAGTATGCGGCAGCGCAAGCGTGCTGAAGAGCGGGTCATCAGTCCAGCCATATGTGACGGCTCCACGCACCAGATCTCCAGTACACCTCCTCAGCCCAGGAAGGTCCTGTGCCGGTTCGTCGCACTCGCAATGAGGAGCGTGTCGTCAGTCCGCTGCCAAAGAAACCCCAAGATTATTTGGGGGAGGCACATGGAGCTGGCGGTCGAGCAGCGGAGAGTGCCAGAACCTGTGTGGGAGTCGGAGGAGGAATTTGATGAAGGATTCCGGAGAGAGGTGGTAGCGATGAGAATGCTGCAGCATACTCGTCCAGAAGTGCGTGTCTCCAGTCCGGTACGTCCTGTGCCAGCTCCCCGCACTCTCCCTGAAGAGCCAGAGACCATCAAGTTGGGAGAGAGAGAGAGAGAGAGAGAGAGAAAGAGAGAGAGAGAGAGAGAGAGAGAGAGAGAGGAGAGAGAGATGTTGTGCAAGTGTGTTCTGCTCAACATTCGACCAGAGGATCTGGTTAGCAGTCTGGTGAAACCTGTACCGGCTCCACACATCTGGACCCCAGTGCGCCTCCCCAGTCCGGTACGTCCTGTGCCTTCTCCCAGCACTCGCCCGGAAGTGCGTGTCACCAGTCCGGTGCCACCTGTACCGGCTCCACACACTAGGCCTCCAGTGCGCATTCACAGTCCAGAGCTTCCGGCGACGGTTCCCAGCCCAGAGCTTCCGGCGACGGGTCCCAGTCCAGAGCTTCCGGTGACGGTCCCCAGTCCAGAGCTTCCGGCGATGGTCCCCAGTCCCCGGAGCTGCCGGCGAGGGTCTTCAGTCCGGAGCTTCCGGCGAGATTCCCCAGTCCGGAACCTCCTGCGACGGTCCACAGTCCGGAACCTCCTGCGACGGTCCACAGTCCGGAACCTCCTGCGACAGTCTCCAGTCCAGACACGGTGTCCAGTCCAGCTCCAAGGCCGGAGCTTTCCTCTGTGCCGTTGCCCAGTACAAGCACGGTGTCCAGTTCCGCTCCATGGCAGGAGCCTTCCTCTGCGCCGGTGCCTAGTCCAGGCACGGCGTCCAGTCCCGCTCCATGGCAGGAGCCTTCCTCTGTGCCGATGCCCAGTCCAGGCACGGTGTTCAGTTCCGCTCCAGAGCAGGAGCCTTCCTCTGTGCCAGTTCTGCTCCTGGGCAGGAGCCTTCCTCTGCGCCGGTGCCCAGTCCGGGTACGGTGTCCAGTCCAGCTCCATGGCCGGAGCCTTCCTCAGCACCGGTATCCAGCCCAGTCCAGGCACGGCGGCCAGCCCAGCTCCATGGCCGGAGCCTTCCTCAGCGCCGGTGCCCAGTCCAGGCACGGCGACCAGCCCAACTCCAAGGCGGGAGCCTTCCTCTGCGCCGGCACTAGTAGGTCAGGGCGTGACTAGGGGGTATTCTAGTTTATAATTTCTATGTTGTGTTATAGTTTATATTTTCTGTGTTGGTGTTTTGCATTAACTCAACATCCGCTGCACCCTGGTCCTGTTCTTACGACAACCGTGACAATATCTTTCAAATATGGCACGGTGGAAAGGACTGCCAACACATACTGAACAGCTCATGTTATAGACAGATGCATGTTACATGGTAGACCAATCCAAACTCATCTCCCGGAATGTCCAGCCCAACCATTATCTCAGCCAGTCATGGCTAGCGGGAAGGTTCCTGGCTTTTTCCGTGGCTAAACCAACTAGACTCGTAATTGAAAATTTTTACTTGTATTTATGGATGGAATACAAGTTTGTTATTAAGGCACATGAACGTTCACGTTACAGAAGGAATTTCTGCCAAAAAACGCATTTTGAAAAGTCAGAGTAGACAGAGCAACAGGGAGTCAGAACAACAGAGGTACCAATACACATTTACTTTTGGGCCAAAATACACTTTTTCATGCAAGAAGCATTAATTAGCTATACGTCTCTCTCTGCCTCTCTCTCTCCCGCTCTCCCTCTTCATTTTACCCCCCCCCCAACACACATAGACACACCACTTTCTCTCTCAGTGTGTGCATGTATTCACATGGTTGTGTAGGTGTGTAGAGTGTAGGATTACTGGCTGGTGGTAGGTGGACAGAGCCACTTCTGAGCAATGGTGCTTGGTTGGGCAGCTCTGTAACAGTATGTGTGGGTGGGAGAGCGCTGGCTCAGCACAGTCTTACTATAAGGAGGTGTGGACAGGCTAAGAACCCTCCCGGAGTCTGCTAGTAAATCGAATCAAATCACTATTTATTAAAAGTTCATTTAAACAACTTTTCAAAACACTTCACAAAGATAATAACAAATAAATAAAAACAAGAAACAAGGGAGAAATCTAAAAAACATAAACAGTTGACGTACAGATAGTAGTCACAGTACATTGACAACAAAAGAAATTCAGCGAAGCATAAGGACAACTGAAAATATAACATGTGGGGGCTGTGGGGGGTACAGGGGCAATTACATGGGTTAAGTCACAGAGGACAGTAAAATATTAGGGAGTACAGTTGGGAAGGAGTGACAGTGAGTGCAGTGGGTCTAGTGAGAGTCAGGATGAAAGGTGGATGGACAGAGAGTAGATGTAGAGTGGATGGAAAAGTTTGCCCATGTCGCAATTCTGTTAGCTATTCAGCAGTCTTTTGGCTTGGGGATGGAAGATGTTCAGGAGCCTGTTGGTGTCAGACTTTATGCAGCCGGTACCACTTGCCATGCGGAAATAGAGAGAACAGTCTAAGGATTGAGTGGCTGGAGTCTTTAACAATTTCCGGACCTTCCTTTCACAACGCCTGATATACAGTGGCTCCTCCTTTAAAAGTTGCGAGCTTACACCGCGGGACTTGGAGGTACCCAGCGCCACGGCTCCATTGCTCCAGACCACCACAAGCGGGAGTTACAGCATCTCATTATGCATTTGGGTCCCAAGGTTTTTATATGACCAATCATATTGAGTGGTTCCAATGACGAATTTTGACCGAAGCCACCTGAAGGCGTTCTTTAAAAAAGATGGCTGACAAAACATTACAGTGGAATCAAATGTAAGTAGTTATAACGTCATAACGAGTCAACAAAACATTACGGTGGAACCAAATGTAAGTAGTTATAACGTCATAACGAGTCAACAAAACATTTACAATTGAGAGGAATATGTTTGTTAATGTAGAGACATTTGTCACAAAGTTAATTCATGAAAATCCCTATTTAGCAAATTATCTGACTAGCTAACATTAGCTAGTTAGTTAGTGTTAGGACAATGCATTTGTAATTTGTATTGTTTAATGTTTTAGGGACTCCTCAGAAAACCAGCAAACCAGGCTGTCATCTTGTGAAACAGTGGGTGTAAAGAATCTATAGATCCTGGATGTCAGGGAGCTCGGCCACAAGTTGCACTGGGCTGTCCGCACCTCACCTCTGTAGTGCCATGCGATCGAGGGAGGTACTGTTGCCATACCAAGCAGTGATGCAGCCAGTCAAGATGCTGTCAATGGTGCAGCTGTAGAACCTTTTGAGGATTCCTAAGAGGGAATAGGCGCTGTCACGCCTTCTTCACGACTGTGCGCGTCTGAGTGGACCATTCTAAGTCCTTAGTGATCTACACACAGAGGAACTTGAAGCTCTCAACCCACTCCACTGCAACCATGTCTATGTGGATGGGGGCATGCTCGTCTCCCCCCCAGCTTCTTGGTTTTACTGATTTTGAGGGAGAGATTGTTGTCCCGACACCACACTGCCAGCCCTGTAGGCTGTCTCATCGTTGCCGGTCGTGTCGTCAGCAAACTTGATGGTGGTGTTGGAGTTGCGAGGGGCCACGTAGTTGTGGATGAACAAGGAGTACAGGAGGGGACGAAGCACACACCCCAGTTCCAGGCTGTTCCACAGGGATGGTGCTCTATGGGAGAAGGCCCTGCCCACAGCTGTTTAATGTTTCATGGGTAAACACTCAGGCAACATTACTCAACGGGCCCTGACCCTGCCACACTTAGCTGGAGAGTGGCGGGAGGAGGTTCAGTCAGGCAGATAGCTCAAGATTGACTTTGAAATTGGACGACTGTCCATGTCCTGAGGAACATTGGGAAAAACCTACAAAACTGTCCGCTAAGGGCAACAGTGAGGGCTTGCCATCAGCTGAGCTTGGGTTTTGCTAAGGCATTGTGGACAGGGGTGGTGGATGGAATTTATTTTTTGTTTTAACCCTATCCAAAACAGTAATCCCATGACTCCAGGTCAGAAGATTGTGTGTGTTCAATCCCAGATGTGGACACTTGTTTCCATTTTTTTAATTGTATTAACCCGATCACAAACCTCAACCCTTAACGATTTGGAATGAATGCCTTAACCTAATGTTAGAACCCTATCCAAAACCTTCACCCTTAACCCTTAACCCTTAACTTTGAAATTTGACATTTAAAGCAACTTTGAAATTTGACGCTTGGAGAAATGGATTAATGGTGAGCTGGGGGAGCAACTTCGACATTTGACATTTGAAGAAAAGTGCTAAAATGTGTAATTCTGCAGTGAGACTGTGAGAGTTTGTTGAGAAGTGGAGAGGAGCAAGAGAGACTGTAATTAAGATTTGCACTGTTTGCTGGACATGTGTTGACCCAGTTGATGGGGGAGTGTGTGAGAAGGGCTCAACACTCCAGATAAATATAATACTGGCATTTCTCCCCAAACCAGAGATCCAAATATAACCTTACTTTCAGACCATGAGTATTGTACAGTATGTCATGTAGTGTTATGCATTGGCAGTGACTCCCACACATTTACTTGTCATGAGAGAGAGAGAGAGACAGAAAGAGAGAGAGAGCAAGTGAAAGAGAGAGAGAGAGAGAGAGAAAGAGCGCGTGAGAGAGAGAGAGCGAGAGAGAGAGAGAGAGAGAGAGACAGAAAGAGCGAGAGAGAGAGAGCGTGAGAGAGAGAGAGTAGGAGAGAGAGAGAGAGAGAGAGCAAGAGAGAGAGAGAGAGAGACAGAAAAAGCGAGAGAGAGAGACAGAAAGAGCGAGAGAGAGAGAGAGAGAGAGAGAGAGAGAGAGAGAGAGAGAGAGAGAGAGAGAGAGAGAGAGAGGGGGCATGTTTAGAGGGGTTGAGTCCTGTGCTTCTCCACATCTGTGCTCCTAAATCGGGTCAACATCTAATGGGCAAACCCACGGCCCCAAGTGACTACACAACCCAGCGCAGTTTGTCTCTTCTCTCATGCCCTCTCCCTTTATTCCATCATTCTCTCCTCTCAAGTCTGTCTAATTCGTTATATCTGTTTTTTTGTGTGATATTTTTTATCTACAGTGTTATGCGAAAACCTATAATGATTTGAGATTTTCACTGGATACCCTTTGAGGTGCAACAATTACCTTAATTTGATTTATTTCATGTTGAATATTATCCAGACTTCTTTGATAACATTACTTTGAGTGGCCTCTTGACTGGACCTGAAGTTGTATGTGTGTGTTTTTTTATATATCCGCTATCTCTTCAACCCAGTAGAGATAAATGCTGTGACTTGCCGTGCATCTCTGTGTTCCGTCCTCTGTACTCAGCGGGGGATTCGTCCATTAAAGTTCCCTGGTTTTCCTGGGCTCTTGTTCGCCCACGCATGTTCTCCTCTTGATCTCCACACGACACTCAGTCAAGCCACATCAAACAAGCTGTCAAGGTCCCCACTGGTGTGCATACGGAGATCACTAAAGTAAAACCACACAAGGATGGCATAAGGCATACTTAAAATCACTTTTTTAACTGCTCAGTGGAAAATTGAAGCATTATTAAAGAAGGAAATTGTTATATATTATTGTACAGGAAGCTAGGGCTGAAAGAGCTAGCAACGTCTGTGTTGCCAGGTGTGTGTTATGTCTGTGTATGTTGGTGGTGTCATGTTTAGCACGTCAGTGTGAGGCTTTCCTGACTTTGGCATGGCTGCCAGATCACCTGTCCCTTTTAAAGTGACGAGCCCTCGATCTCAACTTGGCTCTCTAGGATGGTTGTGTTTGCCCTGGGCAGTTGTTCCATCAGTGAGGCAGGGTCAGTAACAGCTGTAACACCGGGGTTGTTGTGAGTGCCAAAATCATCCCTCTACTCACAGGTGAAGTGACAGACTGCCACGACAGTGATGTCACATCACCTCCGTCAGAATAGCTTTGGAAATGGTTTGTGTATGTGAGTGTGTGTGTGTGTGTGTGTGTGTGTGTGTGTGTGTGTGTGTGTGTGTGTGTGTGTGTTGGCGTGTGTGTGTGTGCGTGCACATGTATGTGTGTACCTTTACACTGCGCATTGTCACAGCATGTTTCACCACTTTTCAGTCACTGTCAGAGAGGAGCACCTGTGTTGTGGCGTCTCTTTATCAGAAGAGGCCCATTACATCCTGTCAAAGACCAGATCACATCCTATAGACCTACAGCAAATACAGACCGTTATCCAGAAAACCTCTCATTACACTTCAGTGGTGGAAAAAGTACCCAACTTTCATACTTGAGTACAAGTAAAAATACCTTAAAAGAAAATGACTTGAGTAAAAGTGAAAGTCACCCAGTAAAGTTATACTTGGGTAAAATACTAAACGTATTTAGTTTAAAATATACTTAAGTATCAAAAGTAAAGGTGAAAGTCACCCAGTAAAGTTATACTTGGGTAAAATACTAAACGTATTTAGTTTAAAATATACTTAAGTATCAAAAGTAAAGGTGAAAGTGAAAGTATAAATAATATAAAAACAATTGTCTTGTTTTTTAAATGTACAGATAGCCAGGGTCACACTCCAACACTCAGACATCATTTACAAACAAAGCATTTGCGTTTAGTGAGTCTGCCAGATCAGAGGCAGTAGGGATGACCAGGGATGTTCTCTTGATATGTTTGTGAATTTAACCATTTTCTGTCTTGCTAAGCATTCAGAATGTAACGAGTCATTTTGGGTGTCAGGGAAAATGTATGTTTTCTTTTGGAATGTAGTGAAGTAAAAGTTGTCAAAAATATAAATAGTAAACTACTTAAGTACTATTAATTACACTACTGTTACACTTTATTAAAAAAACCACATACAAACTATGGACTAATATAAGAAATGACATGAATTCCTCTACAAGATATGAAAGAGAGTCTGAGGAACGGAGTGGCGAAAGAGGTTGTAATTCACATTGCAACCTTGCCTTACCTTTCATTTTTTATTTATCATTTAACCTTTATTGAACTAGGCAAGTCAGTTAAGAACAAATTCTTATTAACAATGACGGCCTATTCCGACCAAACCCTAACCCGGATGATGCTGGGCCAATTTGCGCTGCCCTACGGGACTCCCAATCACGGCCGGTTGTGATACAGCCTGGAATTGAACCAGGGTCTGTAGTCGTTGTGGCTGGCAACGCGACATTCTTGTTCCGCAGCTCAAATTGACCGGAAATATCACAGTAGCCACTAGTCAGTAAGCACAAACTATTCACAATAACAGAAACATTTCTTCTAAAGTATATTACACTATTGAATAGTGCAACCAAATGATTTTACACTCTTTGAATAATGCAACAGGCATGTGCAACACATTTCCTTGTCTGTAGGCTACACTCATTACATTTTAGCTTCAAGACAAAAGCACATAGTTGCTAACAGCATGTCCTCATCAAGTAACTTTATCCTACACAAACGATTAACCCTCTCATACGAATATAAAAGTAAAGTAGGTCTACTTTACAGTATTACAACAAACCAGGCTTCATTTGAATCAATATCATGCAACTCATTACATGTGGCAAAAGAAAATTGCCACTGAAAACGTGGGTAGAAGTGAATTCACTGCGAGGAGATGTTTTATATGGTAGTTCCCACCTGCCACCAAAGAAATGTAATGGTTCAGGATTTGTCAATGTGCACAATTAGTCTGATCAACTGTAGCCTGCTGATAACAACCACAGCTGCAGGTAACCCAGAGAAGCCTATGTGCTCTGATCAATAGGCTTATTTGTGTTCTGAGAAAATGTGAACGTCTTCAACACATGACATTCACCGGGGCTCACGACACATGTTTGTAGACTGTAAGGTGTAGGTAGAGGATGGGTCTTGTATTCAGAAGCACATTCAAAGTAACTATCCAGTGTTTCCAGATTTCTGTGAAATATGACCTATAATTAATTACAATTACAATCTTAGTATTAATTAAGTATGTTAAAAAAACAGATTTTCTGTGTTGGAATGGTGTGGTCCTTAAAAATATTAATTTGAGTAGAAAGCTGATTGGCCAGCTCTTCCTCCTCCTCTAGGAGGAAATAGTGAATATTTTTTAAACGCTCTGTTTGAGGTGGGGGGTTTTTAAGTGTTTTTTTCTCCAATGTTTGCTTTGGCCACAAATACGAGTATAGGATAAGTCAACAACATTATTTAGCTATGAGTTAACAGAATGTGAACTTTTTAAAAGTGAGATTTTCACTGGACAGTTACTTTAACTATAGCCTAGACATTTACTCTTCATAAAAATCAATATATGAATCAATTTCCTCCAGTTTGGAAAATGTTTCATTCCATCAAAAAGGGCTTGTGTTTTGGTGAACACGAGTCTATGGTATGTAATATTTATGCTTGTTTGTCCTTTATTATGCATTGCAATGTAGAGTCGACTGGCTTTTTTTTATGTTTTAACAGCCTTCCTATTGATTCTCTGACACTTTAAGGTTCTCAATTCTCCTGGTGGGATCACAAATTTGATGAGGTCAGATCCTTATGGGCTTCTCAAGGCTAAGACGGGGTAAATACTTTCAATAATACAACTCCTCTTGTAATATATGTATCCCCAACAGAGTCTCTGGCAGGATGTGAATATGTCAGCTATACTGTGTTAATACTTTCTGTTTTTAAGACAGAGATAAAAAGAGGCAGAAAAGTAAGGTAAGAGATGGTAAGTGTTTGAGAGCATAAGGGAGAAAAGGACATAGTGTTTATCTGGAGTAGATAAAGACTGAAAATACTACGGACAGACCTGTGTTTAGGTTTTGGCGTTGGAGACAAGCCGAGGAGTAAGAGGCAGTGAGAGAGTGAGCGCAGCAGAGAGGGGGACAGATAGAGAGAGGGGTCAGGGTAATGACTGGAGACAGGTCTGGAGGAGTGGGCTGTAACGCTGTGTGTTCCACCACTAATGGGATTAAGAGCCATTCCCCCGGAGACACACACACACACACACTTGAGACAGAGGCCGTGAATGACATCGCCTCGTCGATGAATACACCCTCAGGAGTGTGTGTGTGTGTGTGTGTGTGTGTGTGTGTGTGTGTGTGTGTGTGTGTGTGTGTGTGTGTGTGTGTGTAAGGATGGGTTGGAACAGGGGATCAGCTTTAGGAAGAGGAGAGGACCATATTGGGCAGATTAAAGTCTTATAAAGTGTTTTCCTCTTTCAGAGATGTTCTCTCTCACTCTCACACTCTCTTTCTCTCGCTTTCTCCCTATCAGAATAAAATCTCACACCAGTCCAGAGTGGTAGTACAATGTAGTCCTACAGTGGTGCTTTGCCTACCCAACCTCTCTCCCTGCCTCCCTGCCTCACTTGAAGCCTAGCGATGGTGACACAGAAAGCTGCCTGGGAGCGTCTTCACGCGTCTGTCCTCACATCGCAACGAGAAGCAGCCTAGATCTAGCCGGCCTCTGGAACGCCCGCCCCACAGCCCACGACTTTAGCAGCATATGCTGGGTGGGTCTTGCCACTTAGGCTGCGGCCAAGGCCCGTCGGAACCAGGACTGTGTGGACAGCTGATGGATAACCCCCTATGGGAGGGAACGGAAGTGTGGGGGGGACATACTCACCGCTGTATTAACACTGATTAGACACGAGGGAGTGGCTGGGGAGGGGGGGATTTCGTCACTACGGACAACCGCCGTTCAAATTGGACTTCTCTAATCCATTATCCCCGGGCAAAGCTCCAGGAAGTGTTGTGATGTGACAGTGTGTGTGTGTGTGTGTGTTGTGTCTCTGTGTGTGTCGTGTCTCTGTGTGTGTGAGTGAGATGATGCGATGGCATGGTGTGTGTGTATGTGTGTGTTGCTGCAGTCGCTGTGTATGTGACTGTGTGTGTCTGAGGAATAGGGTCGTTCCGACACACATCAGATGTGCAGTAATTGCTGTCTCCTCTGCTGACTGTTACAGCTTGTCTGGAGAAGGGCACTCTCTGTTCACTGTTGTCTCTGTTCACTGTTCTCTCTGTACTGGGTTAGCAAAGTCTGATCACAGAGGAAGGTGGCCTGTGCACTCATACAATGAAATACCGGCAGAGTAAATTCAAATGTGAAACTGTATTTGTGCAAAGTACTGAAAAATCATTTGGTCTACAGACTTTCTTAAGTCCTATTCATTATCCACTCCTGATATTTGTCCGTGTGTGGATACCCGTACATGCATCCTAAAAGGTAGGCCGTTTGGGTATAAGAAAATAACGTTTTATAGTAGGTCGATGTGAAAATTGTAACATTTTGTATGCTTTAAATGCCAGGATGTCATAAGCATTTTGGCGTTCGTTTCATCTAGTACAGATTCGCTGCTTGCCCACCTGTGTTTGACAACAGCTGACAATCAGATAAATGGACGAATAGCGGGAAACAGCGCAATTGTGCATTATATGACTCATTTTCAGTATGGGTGAGCCTACTCCATACCTTTCTACTAAACAGTACATTCTAAATAGTATGTAGTACGATTAGTACGCAGTTTGCAGTTTTAGTAAGTAAATCAAATGTTATTTGTCACATACACATGGTTAGCAGGTGTTAATGCGAGTGTAGCGAAATGCTTGTCAAAAAAACAAAATACTGCATAGTTTCCTAGGAACGCGAAGCGAGGCGGCCATCTCTGTCGGCGCCGGTACGTAAGACAGATTTCGGACATGGAAACTCTCGTCAAAGCTCATAGCTGGTAATGGATAGAGAGGCACATTGTGAGTGTCTATTGTGTGTATGTCCAAAAATAAAAATCTATTCAGTCTCATTCAATGAGTTAACTTGCATTTTATTATATTTTATTATTGACAAAGGGGCCTTCACATCTCTAGTTTATCAGAGCTCCATTTGGCTTTTGCTTTTCAAAACAATTAGTGAATGTTAGACAGTAATGGTAGCTTTTATATATATATATATAGTGAATAATATAACTTTTTGTAGAGGCTGTTATGTATATTTTTTTATTTAATGTTTATTTAACCTTTATTTAACTGTGCAAGTCAGTAAAGAACAAATTCTTATTTACAATGACAGCCTACCGGGGAACAACTGCCT